>NC_056597.1:1400000-1630000 GCF_018340385.1 Cyprinus carpio | reverse complement strand
TACAAACCCTGATTAATTACTGTAAGCCTAATATGCATACTTGCGTTATTCACCTGTGCGTGTTTTGTCATACCGTAAACAGAGAGGAAGGGGAAAACTAGTTTCTGGATGTGGCTGGTGTACGAGTAGTGCAAAGCTGCAAGTTATTTGTGACAAACTAGAAATATTGACCATGAATTGTGCAAAACTGTAAACCAATGATACTCCGAACAGAGAACAGTCTACAAGCCAAAAGGGAAAGAGTCTGTAATAAAACCTGAATCAACATTATCTTTTCAGCAGTGATCCTGAGACTTCTGAGATTCAAAAGACGCAGAGATGACTTTCTTACAAAATGGGTAAAAAAAAGATATTTAACTAAAAGATTGCAATGTAAATTCAGCATGAGTTATGCTGCGTTCGTGCCATTTCGTAATTCTGAGATGACAACACATGATGTTCAACTCGGTGCTGTACTTGTACTGAGGATTATCCGTTTCTATAGTGACAGTCAATAAAATGAACCCACGTGAAAGAATGTTACTGGCAGCTGTAAAACACAGTACAAGTAACAGTTGCTATGCAAATGTGTTATAATTACACTTTATAATTTTTTTTCTTTAAGTTGTTATTACATGGATAGCCTAGATATTTAACTCTGTGCTGCATGTCTTTCATTTATGTTCACATTACTTTTGTATGAAGACATCTACATTGGCAAAAGTTGGTTACACAAATTTTAAAACATAAATGTTATGAAATAACTGCTTAATCACAATTTTAAATAAAAAAAAAAATGTAGGGCAAGGTAAGATCTGGGGTGCAATTACCAAAACCATTGTTAGCTAACTATAGTCGTTATTACCATCAGCACCACTGAACTCTATTGGTAATGACAAAACTTGCAACATGGTTGCTTTTGGAAAAAGCACCCCTAAAGAGAGCTTGCGGTTGATTGTAGGAAGGGGGCGGAGTTTAACACACTAAATGATTGGAACAGTCTGGTACTCATCACTAGAGAAATGTCTAACCTTTCACCAGCAGATTGAGTCATATTTTAATTAAAAATTATGAAGTCCAAAGAAAGTTAAAAAACATGTATGGATGAATCTTCACAATAAGATCATCATGCATTTATGTAATTTTAATTTAAGAAAGTTGAGTGGCTTAAATTTGGTGTAAACCCCTCCCACCATTTTATGGTATGTGCAGGTCTGGAAAACCAATATGTCACATGCTGGTAAGATCATGTATTATCTTGCTTTAACTGGCCTGTTATGATTGAAGTGGGAGCAACCTGTGTGTCAGTCCTACTGTGCGTATCAGCATAACAATAGCTATTAGTGTGACAGATATGAGTGCTTACATAGTTAACATCAGATGAAGTGTGTGTGCTGCTGGGAAGGTGGATGGTTAATGGGGGGGGTAAGGTGGTAATATGGGGATGAACTCACCCCCCCACTGATAATGACTCCTGCTGTGCATTTTATAGAGGGGGGGCAAGGGCCAGCTGCAGGAACAGACGCTCGCTGTCATCTCTCTCACGTCTCCTTAAGCCGTCTCTCTTTCTGGTTTTCTGTTTCTCCACATACCCTTACTGTCTCTTTTAAGTTTAACGTCAGCTCTTTAGGCCTATTCTAAAATTTAAATAAAAACTGAAAATATAAAAATAAATGCTAATTCATAATATAAACAACAACAATAAAAGTATATAAATTATGCTAAAATAAACTGCTCTTAAAGAAATAAAAGTCTAGATTTATTAATTACTCAATATTACCTGTCTTAAATAAGCTTAAAATGAGTTCAATTATTTGATTTCATATCAGTGCATGTGCCCTAAAGAGTGTGCTCACACATGACCCCAAGTCTTTTCCAGCATTACTCTTACTTATACACCGTTGAGGAGCTAAGTGTAATGAGGTGAACATGTTTATCCCTTCCTCTGCTTGTCTTTGTGTGTTTTCTTGGGTCAACGAAAGCAGTGATGTTTCTCTTCATTACAAATCTGACAGATTCAGAAGGCGGCTGCACTGTGACAGCTCACTTTCCAATTACCTCCTTCAGTTTTAACGAATTTTGCTTTCCACTGATGCCTCTTGCAGTCGGACGCTTGTTCATTAGGGGACTTCATATTCCAGAGATGTGGGTTTCCATCATACACACACAGAGACCCAGAGCTAATGGGCATGTACAGTAGATGGCGGCGTGTGATGTCTCCGATGGGAAAAATTATTCGCTGTGTTGTTTTGTTAACGGACGACTGGTTCCAGTGGTTGAAGAACAAATGAAGAGCTTGATTCTCATGCCGAAATGTCTTTTCAGCCTGAGGAAACTATTGGCAAATATGCCAGCAGTGCAGGACGATAACATGCTGTTTGTACATTTAAAAAACAGCTGTTAGTGCAAGATTTTATAAATGTTAAAAACAAAGTCTGACATCTTTATTGCTTATTTGACTAAAAGATATGAAGTCTTTTTCTAGGCAAAAATCAGCAGACAAAGATTAGGTGAGAGATTAAAAGAGGATTAAAATGTCGATATAATAAAGAAATACATTTCTGATAAAACAAACAAACAAAATAATATATTAAAAGTAAGCTTTCTGTAGTTCCACGATGGCTTCTAAGAGAGTGAAAAAAGCCCACTTTAGCATACTTTTAAAAAGAGTTATTATATACACTTAAGTGCAATGTAATGTTTTCAGACACTTAATTGCGTGTTAATTGCAATTAAATGAAAATGTGTTCATTATCATTATGCTTGTTAAATTGGTTAATGCAATTACTTGAACTTCAGAGTACAAGAACATCTTTTTATTTATTTAAATATTTCATAATTACTTATATTGTTTTTGATATTGTACTGCCAAATGTACTAACAAGCAGTTATGGCCAACTAAAATATAATTTAATGTCATTTCTAGTGAAACTTGTATGTCATGTATTTAAACATATTTGTAACTACACATTTATAATGAGGTTGCTGTTTATTTTATTTAAAATTAATTAATTTTAAATTTAATTTAAAATTCTAATGAAGTACTTTACATGTACTTATAGCCAACACATCTTAATAAGTGTACTTTTTGACAAAGGGTTATTAAAACATTTTAAATGTACTTTAAAGTTTTAATTTGACATAATTAGCACTTTTTTATATATATTAGTGTTAGGAACAGTCAAGAAATTGCACTTGAAGTACACTTAAGCTGCATTTTATTTATTCACATTATATTATCTTATGATCAGCATAATCACTTTTTCTAAAGGGTAGATATACAATAATTTGTTCTCTTGGTGTTTAGGAATAATATAAAAGTAATAACTAGGAAAGCTTGTCAAACCTTGTGCTGTTCCTGACTGTGTGTAGCACCTTAAGAAAGTTTATTTTTAACAAGATCCCTGATCATTTCAGTCCAACCTTATAAAGTAACTCCACCTAAAAATGATTGTTTTCACTGATTGATTCTAGACATAAAAGGAGATCTTTTAATAAATATTTGGTTGGGTGAATTCAGTAAAACAACAATATATAGTAGGCCATTTATTTCAATGCAATAACAATCGCCCCTTTCACACTGGTGCGTAGAAACATTTCTGCCACCTACTGGAATGGAGTGTGAAGCGATATTGCACACAGGAAAGTCTTCTGAAAGAAATACAGTCATATAAGTTGGAACAACATGAAGGTAATGATGACATCACTTTCTTTAGTGGGTTTAAGAGATTGTGCAGCACATTGTGCATCACAAGGATGGGGCAGAAAGAACTAAACTGTACCCAATACGAAACTCACAGCAAAGCAAACTTACACAGAAATGTTCCATTTAATTCCGAGGGTCAGAGAGATGGTGTAAATTTTGACTAACATTATAGAAGGGGGGGGGGGGGGGGGGTTGTCATGAATAATGTATGATATGACCATGAAATTTGATGCCCATGAAACTTCCAACAAGTTTTAACAAGTCTTTTTACTTTGTATAAAACTGCACAGAGTGTGTGTGTGTGTGTCTGTGTATCATAAAGACTTATTACATTTAAACTTCTCAGTGTGTGTGTGTGTGTGTGTGTGTGTGTGTGTGTGTGTGTGTGTGTGTGTGTGTGTGTGTGTCGGTGTATCATAAAGATTTATTACATTGAAACTGCTCATTATCATGTAGACTGGACTTACTCAGTCAAGCAGAGAATTAAAATCCCTAATTGTGCTGTCATCCTCTCTTTCTCCTCTCCCTCCCTCCTTGTATCTGACCCCCTCCAACTCTCATTCTCACCCTCTCTTCCTGTCTGTTTCTCCTCTTTTCTGTGTCTGATCACTTCCTCTGGACTGTCTATCTTTAATTTTACCTTCCACATTCATCGCCTCCATCTCTTCTTGGTCTCTTTTCCGTTCCTCTCATCTTTCTCTCTCTGTTCGCTTCCTCTTTATATCTATATAATTCTCTCTACACATTAAATGACTTTCTGTCTTACTTTCTGTCCCTTTCCCCTTTTCCTTCAGCAGCCATTTTCACTCTTTCATTATCTGTCTGGCCCCATCCCTAATCTTCAGTCTTCACTCTCCATCTGTCCTCCTTGTATAGTTTCCAGGTTTTTATCTCACTCTAACGTGATATATTTGTTTAGTGGCACTCCTCAGGTGATTGTTGAAGTTCTCACACCACACACACATAAAATGTTGATAAATTTATTGGAACTATGTAACAATGCTGTTCACTGTTACCTTACCATATACAGTATAAATTAGATTTAACAGGACTATACATGTAATTTTACTGCAAAATATTGTAAAAAAAAAAAAATGACATTTAATAAATAAAAAAAAAAAAAATGACATTTAATAAATATAGAAAATGTATAGTATATTTATACATTCTTATATAGTCTTCTAATATTTATATTATCTTAGTTAAAAATACATCCCTAATCCTACCCAATAACTAAACTTAAAGGGGTCATAAGATGTGATTTTCAAATTTTCCTTTCTCTTTGGAGTGTTGCAAGCTCTTGATGGATAAAGAAGATCTGTAAAGTTGCAAAGACTAAAGTCTCAAATCCAAAGAGATATTCTTAATAAAAGTTAACACTCGTCCAGGCCCCCCTGAAATGGCTCGTTCTAACACGCCCCCACATCTCTACGTCAGTATGTGGGAAGATTTACATAACACTGCCCAGATGTTCACGCAAAGAAAGAAGGCGTACCTTTTATTCTAGTTGTAGTATTGTTGTTGCCGCCGCTGCCATGTCGTATAGACTCTGTGTGTTTCACTGTGAAAGCAAAACTAATTTGTTTGGCCTTCCAAAAGAAGACGATATCCACTTCATCATGCCTGGAGCTGATCCGTGCTGGTCACTGAGGAAATACATCAACTTTGCACTGTGGATTGCTGGATCAGCTTTCACCGATGAAACGGAGTCCAGTCCGGGGTCGTCACGTGATTGCTGCAAGCACAAGGTACGCTCCTTCATAGGATCCGCCTGCCGCACCGTTCTCAAGCCGCCCGCCTCTGCTCACTCAAGCCAGCCGCGGCTCACTCTAGGCCTCCGGCCTCTGCTCACTCTAGGCCTCGGGTGTGTGACGCGGTTTCGCTGGGAAAGCAAAGCTACTTTGTTTGGCATTCCAAAAGACGACACGACTAGAAATCATGTTTATATCACGTTTATAATGGGTTTTATGGTTTTGTTATCGTCGCTCCGCCCGTACAAGGCATCACAATATGTTAAGAGGCGTAACATTTCCATCACACACTTGAGGCATTCAGCCAATCACAACACACTGGATAGCTGGCCAATCACAGCACACCCCACTTTTTTTTCAGAGCGATGAGCCTTCTAAATATCGACGCGTTTCAGAACGCGGGGCATAGAGGAGAAACAATAATGTACAGTATGTGGAAAATAATGTGTTTTTTTAACCCTAAACCACATAAACACATTTCATTACACCAAATACACAAAATAATGTTATTTTTAGCAGCATCATATAACTCCTTTAACAACTACCTTACTAAATCAATAAACCCAAAGAAGTCGTGGTTTACACTGAATTTATAACAGCTAAGGGTACGAGTGCCTAAAACCCCCCTTAGCTGTTATCAATTCAATGTTAACACATTGGGCTTATTGCTTTTGGAAAACGTTTATTCAATATACTTAGTAAGGTTTACAGAATAAAACAGAGCAAATAAAGTGTAATGATATAAATAAAAACAGTATTCTTCCACCAAACAATGTAGTTCCTCAGAAACAGTTGTTGCCGAGCAACACACAGAAGTAAACAAAGGTGTTTGTAGTGTAATTTACAACAGCTTCGAGCACGGCTCAACCAATCAGAATCAAGGACCGGAACTATCCCTTTAATAATAACTATTAATAAGCAGCAAATTAGGAGTTTGAAGCAAAAGTCATAGTTAATGGTTTGTTAAGGGTAACAAAAAAAAGTGTGACCAAATTTTTTTTTTTTACCATTTACTGTTTTTTAAACCATAAATTTAACAGTATTAAAGGATTTTACAAGGGTATTCATCATTTTGTTTTAACATACAAATGGGGAATCATTTTGATCATGTTAAAAAAGAAGGTATCTTTTAATCCTCTCCAATTCTTTGGGTCATATTCTCTCTGTTTCTTTCTGTCTGTCTCTCTCTCTCTCACACACACACACACACACACATTCTCTCTTCCTGTTCTTTCCTTGTCAGTAACATTACAGCTTAAACCGACAAGGTTAAAGTCCTAAGACCTTTTTCAGCGCTGTGTAAATGTGTGTGTGACATTGAGCTACAGAACACTACTCACACACACTTACACAGTCTCCACTTGTAAGCAGGAAACAAACACTCCAAAACAACAAAAGCCCAGAGGAAATTGAGAAGCATCAAGGAAAAATCCTCTATTCAGTGCTGTACGAAATGCTCCCGGTGGCTATTTCAGGTGTCCGATGTGTGCAAGAGTGTGTGTGTCTACAGCTTGCAAAATCTGATGATCTCCTTGCAATCCCCACAAAATATTTAAAGGGAATTAAATATTTTCATGCATTGTTCCCTGAATTACATAACTGCCTTAATTGTGTCATTTAGCAAATGTTGCATGAAAATATATAACTGTCTTTATATCAATGGAGAGGAATCCCAAAGAGTGATTTTGGTGTTCCTTGACATCAAGAGGTTTGAAAACCCTGCAGTAGTAACTGTAGTACGGTATTTTGCGGAAACTGTGGTTGATGTGGTACTTTGTTGTAGGAGATATGTCTGTTCGTGCATGTGTGTGTAAATGAATTCAGACTAGCAGTCTAGTGCAGTGTAGGACACACGAAAGAAACCCTGCTTTGAAAGTAAGTATAGACTAAAATAATATGGTTCTCTCCTACATATAGCTTACTTGTGTTTGGGATTCTTTCTCTCTTGCTGTCATTCTCTCTTACTCTTGCTCATTCTCCCCCAGCCCTTTCTCTTTCTCTTTCTCTTTCTCTCTCTGTCTCTAATTGGGTCTAGGATGAGTTTCTTTCGACAGGTCCATTCATCATGGACGAGACCAGAAGGACAAACCCTCTGGGAGAGACAGAGAGAGAGAGAGCAAGGAGGGGGGTCAGACAGCTGGATGAGAGGGTCTTTTGCCTGTCAGCTCACTTCTCTCCTCTTTTTTCCCCCTTTCTTTTTTCCAACTCGTCATGAGTGTCAGTTTTACAGGCATAGGAAAAGACAAGGAAATTGTACAGCTCACTGGAGCATTAGTTAGATGATTAGATCAACATCTGTTTTAACCCTTTAATGTGCACACAAATGCTCACATACTTGAACAAAACTTACTCTGACTTGCCTTTTTAGAAATAAGAAAGAAGCTGAGGGTTATGAGAGGAAAGTGAAGGTTGTGTGTGTGAAAGCAGGACGACAGTAAGCACTCAAAGGCCACTCATGTGAGTATGTCGTATTTAACCACAGTGCACACTGGAAGATGCTCTGTCCCCGGATGTCCCTTTAGCAAATGACCGATGTTTGAATCAATCTACATTTTTCCTGTCTTAGAGACACATGGACACAGCTGGTTTCCATCCAAAGTTGCGAATTTAACTTATGCATAAAATTGGAATATTGCACAAAACATTTGCGAACAAGCACCGTTTCCATCCAGCGGGTCAAAGAGAACAAAATCATCACTTCATTATAAACTGGCACTATACATCACTAAGAAAAGTAGGAGAAGCTACTGAATATAATAATTTTCATATATAATAAATTACTTGCACCTCAGAACGAGCAGACGAAACACAACGAATGCAATTATTGCTTTCGGAGGTGGATATTGCTGTTTGGGAACGCAGTCGTTTAACAATTCTGGGAAGCAATTATAAAGAAATACTTTGATGACAAACTTTGCTCAGACATTTCTGAATGACCATAACAACATTTTAGATGCTGTGGAACAAGATCGGTCCGCTGGTTAGTCAGGATTTACCATCCCACAGCGCAAAGTCACATGACTTTTCAGATGCGCTTGGTGTAATTTATTCACAAAATGTATTTCCATCTTTTTATTCGAAAATCAGCATTTCCATCACTCCATTCTGATGCGACACTTCAAAATGCACATAAAAGCAGGGTGATGGAAATCCAGCTACTGTGGAGTTCTTCTGATAATGTTGTCTGTTTTGTGCATGCTTTTTGCATCATGTGACTTACTCTTCCAATTTTACAGACTACACGTTTAGTTTAGTCTAACAGTCAGTATATACAGTCAATAAGTCCAACATTGGAAAGATATTGAATTTTGGTTGAAAATTGGGTTAACATCAACTTCCAACATTGGATAGATTTTGAATTTTCTTGGAAATGAAAATCAGGTTTACATCAAAACCTAATGTTGGCTTCATGTCAGCCTCCAACATTGGATAGACGTTAAAATTTGGATGAAAAGTCATTTTAAATATTTGATTCTTTTCTCATTTATGTAGTTAGGATCTTATTTTACTGCAAGTCTTCTCAGAAGGAGAAGACAATAAACATATACATCCACATATTCATATTTATCAATTATACATCTTATGTAGATATAAAAAAAACTATATTTGCATGACTGGAAATAGTTGCATTGGGGCATTACCAACATTGTCAATGAGTGTATTGACTTTCCTAAAGTAATTTAAATTCTTTTGCCTTAAAATAATTTATTGTACGTTCCAACCCTCTAAGACTACTTCTATGGAACATGAAATGTTGACAGAATTTAAATTTTTGGGTGAACCCAAAATCTCTTTAGAACAACAACAAAAAAAGACTATATTTCACTCTGTGACAGTATTTCTTCTTTAAACCGTTATCTCACAATTACACAAAGGTGTTTTTTTTTGTTTTTTGTTTTTTGTGCAGATGTCAAAACAGGCTTCCATAATCGACAGGGTATTCAAATTGCAAACCCACAGCCTTAATGTTGCAAATACGCTACAGAAACACCATCATTTGCCCTCAACCCTTTTTAATTTACCAGAGGATTTCTTTATCTTGCAATTGCAGAAAAAAATGGAAAGACATTTACCAACTAACTTCTTGAGCAATGTAAAAAGTTTTAAATAAGAGCTAGTACTTCTCTAAACTAATTACTGTGGGGAGTTCACTTTCCTGAGAAAGACTGTTCACCTCTTAGCCTCCCCTAAGGCCCACCCACGACCGTCAACGTGTGTGAATGTGAAAGAAAAAGAGACTACAACTTCTAGTAATCAAGTGTCTCCAATTCTTCAAGTGTGTGTGTGTGTGTTTGCTTGTGTATAGGGGGAGAGAACATGTGCGTCCTCATGTAAGCTGTGTGTACGTCTATGTGTGTGCTTGCAAGTGTCTTCACCTGCACGTCAGCTCTATGCTCCTCTGTCTTAATAAGACTCTTGCAATTACCTTACCAGCAATGCACCCTCCATTTCCACTCACACACACGCAGAAGTAGCTGCTCTGTGAGTGACGTTAATTTGCATGGCTTCTTGGCCCTCTAATGGCTATCTCTCCCACTAGCGCTCTTCTCGCAGAGCAAGAGCAAATAAAATAGACAGGAAAAATAAAAATGTCATGATTATTTATTTAATCAGGCTTGAAGGAGCTAGTCTAATAAAGGGAAAGAAAATTTGTCCAACACAGATGATTCATTTTAGTCTGTAGACTAAAGTTCAGTTCTAAATTATATTTATCTTTATATTGGTGTATGCTCTCAATTATAGCTCCCTGTGTCTTATTAAGTCTCATGTGGGGTGGATGTAATTAACAAATGTGGACATAGCATCCATATGGTTTCCCCCTCTATATTTACTAAAGCATGCCGAGCACTTTAAATGCACATGTCATTGGAGGAACTGTGATATAATTATTAACAGCACACTGAAAATTTTTAACCAGTCCTGAAAAAGCTGCCTACTGAGAAGATAAGCTTGTAGAAGCATTATACAACAGTTCCAAATGTCAAAATTGGGTGGCGGAGCATCATTCCAAAAGTGCTTATATGCAGTCCAACTTCACTAGCATTTTTTTTTACTGTTTGTGCAACTGACTGTTAGTTGAGACTCATTCTGCAGTTTATATTGCACAAACCAGTGGATAATTTAATCGTTTACTTAACCTTTTTATTTATAACACTGATTCATTCAGTAACAAAGCATCACTACTGTGGTGTAAATTTATTGAAAAAAAAAAACAAAAACAAATCAATGTAACAAGCTAAAAATGTAATGATCAATATTAATTTATTGCTTAAATAGTACATGAAGAAATCATGAAAGTAATCCATATGAATGGTGTGCTTGTTTAAATGATTGCTTTAAATGCTGAACAGATTTTATATACATATGAGCATTAATCAGTGCACATACTGTAGAACTAATCAAATATGGTAAACATAATATTAATCATGAAACACTAACACAAGTGTCTTGCATTCCAGGTTTTTTTTTTTTCTGTAACATAAATAAAATATTAATGAGTATGTTTTGACCAATTAGAATTAATTTGTAATTTATTTGTCACCTGATGGGGATCAAATTCCTTGCTGGAGACCATATATAAATAAAATAAATTTAACTGATATAAATAAATAATAAAATAAAAATATATTATATTTTAAGTAATCCCTGAGCTAATAACTGTTCAGAAAAGTTTTGTTGGCTTGGTTTGGAGAAACAATTTGGGTGTTATGTATAAGGTTTTGTGGGACACAACTGCAAGTAATTTCCAGATTATAATGAGCTTTTGAAAGTGCTGCTAGGAGAGAGTGATCCACTGTATCCAAAGTCAAAAATGTACACACCTGAGGAACTCCTCTGCTTTGAAGTGCTCATTCATCATGTTATCTGGCTGAGACTCAAGCTCTGCAGAAATCACAGTTTGCCACTGTGCTTCTAATCTGGGAATGCACCCAAGTGCCGAAATATCGCAAGTGCCAACCTGGCAAACTAGGTATTCGGGCAGTGACCCAAGACTGTGTTACTGAATGTGTGTGCGAGACATGGTAAACTGGCACACGACCAAATCCCAGCTGGTGCTGAGTGTGTATCCAGCTGGGCTGAAGCTGTTTTTCATGTGTGTGGGGTGTGTTGTTGTTGTATTGCAGCTTGTGGTCCATTATCACCCCCTGTTAAGACCTCCTGTGGACCACGCCACTAGCCAAAAGTGAAGCGCTGGTAAGCTCCATTCTCACAAAGTAGGGAGGTTGTGTTTATGCAGCTCTATAGAGGGAAATGGATTAGTTCTCATCTTGTTTAGAAACACTGCAGTTGTTGCCTTTGAAAGCATTTCTTTAATTAGGTTTATGAAACCTGTATCCTATCCAGTTCTATTCCCTGGATGTTGGTAGCGATACAACTTCATTGTTTCTTATAAGCAAGAAGACAGACAAAACGCATGTTAATGACATCTATATTAAAATATGTCATATATAAATAAACATTACTGATGTGTGTATTATTATAGTATGTTTCAATGTTAAAATGAATGTAAATTTGTCAAAATTTAGTTATGTCAGTCTTCAGAGCGCATTCATGACAGCACCACGATGTATGCATGTGTTTTCCAGACAGACACGGAAGAGAAGAAATTGTTGAATAAAGTTGTTATTTTTGTTTTCTTTGAGCAAAAAAATATTCTCATAGTTTCATAACATTATGGTTGAACCACTGATGTTACATTGACTATTTTAACTATGTCCTTACTGCCTTTCTGGGTCCATTTCAGTTACATTGCTGTCTGGAGGGTCAGAGAGCTCTCGGATTTCATCAAAAATATCTTAATTTGTGTTCAGTTGTGTTGTGCAAGATGAAAGAAGGTCTTACGGGTTTGGAACGACATGAGGGTGAGTAATTAATAACTGAAATTTTAGGTGAACTATCCCTTTAAACATAATAATCATGATAATGGCATTCTCACAACCCCATGCCATATTTTATAGAATATTATATATGTAATATATTTCCACCACATCCCTCTATGTGTAAAATGACCATATAAACTGGGGAAAAACCCATGTGATGAAAGTCAAGCTTTTTTGATGAATACCAATACAACCTGTGAACTTAAAAAATTACTTTTATTCTGATGAACCAATAAAATTATGGCCAATATTTACAAATAATTACTTCTTAGTTTCACATTACAACATACGTGAATTGATAATACACAAACAACATTCACTCATATGCACATACACAGAGTAGCCTATGACCCCGTATCAGGGATTAGGAGGAATGCCAGACAATTGAATAACCCTGAACGACAGGAAAACAAACCAACAAAAATCATCATCATAACAATAATAATATAACAATAACAATTTAATTCCATTAGAAAATCAATATCAAATCACATTTATTTCCAGTTTGTGGACAGATTTGAATAAAATGAAGAAATAAGTCATGAAGAACCAAAAAGATTGAAATCAAGTGGCATGATATCTTTGGCAAATTTTGTTCTGCAGTAAATACATTCAAATATTAAGACAACGCACGACACGCAGAGAAAAACACCAAGATTTTTTTTACTACTAGAAAATTCAATAAAAAACATACACATTTCTTAAAGAAGCAGTTCATTAATTTACTCGTTGCAAACATCTGTTGCCTTCATCTTTCTGTCATGTTGGTTATTTCAGAATTTGAATATTTTTGTAATGATCACCAGAAAATACTTTTAAACCAAACATCTCTAACTTTGGTGGATGCTACAGATATGTTATTGGTCTGACGTTTTCTTTTTCCTTTGAATTGAACTGATTGCTGTTATCAAATTTGTCAAAACGTTTCAAGCTTTCTTAAAATCTTTAATCTTTACTTCAAAAACTGAGTAAAAAAAACTTATGAACCCCTTGGGAAAGAAACTAGTAGCAGAAGGAGCTTCCGATTGTACACAGAAGGCCACAATAAGGTGATAACCAAGTCCTCTGTTTTTTATTTTTTTTATTTTTTTTTAAAGTCTCCTTTTTAAATTGGGAAACCTTTAATGTTGACGTGGACATACTGCTTTTAGAATCAATACATTACTTAATCTATTCCTGTTTTAGAATCGTAAACCGAATTTGCTTATTTGGAAAATGAAGTGAAGTCAAATAGTATTTGACTGCATATTATTTTGATCTGAACTGATGAAAAGAGCGGGACGCTAACATTAAATTGGGGGTTGTTCACTGGATGAATGTGTATCAGTTATGATGCTCAGCCTTTACTTTGGAAATATTTTAAATATGGAGTCATTACTAAACCATATTTAGAGAGTAAATGACTTGGATTTAAGGTATAATTAAAAGCGGTGTATTTATTTTGCCACTTTTTCCGGTGAATAAGAGAGAATGAAAAATAAATAGTACTAATTAATTGAACTTGTCTGCCAGCAATCTAAAACAAGATTTTTTTTTTTTTGTTATGCAAGCTGTTTACTACTTAAAATACGTTTTTAAACAGAAATGTGCAAAGGAAAACATGGGTGCATATATAATTAACTGCCAATATTGTGAGGTGCTTTTTAAACAATAGTTATAAAATTGGTATATTTCCTATATAAAAAATAGGAAATATGCCAACGGTAATCCTCTCAGAGAAAATGGGGAATTTTCACAAAGGTGATCAACAGCCAACTTGTAGAATTTCTAATCCTGATGGCATTGGAGGAAGGGGTTAGGAAGATCTGATCAGATTAAAGGTGCACCAGAGAGGCAAATGGAGTTAAATGGTGGTGGGGGTGGAAATAAGAAATTGAAATAAGAGGGGATGGGAAATGAGAAAGGGGCGTTCGATTTTGCTGGTGCAGCACATTTTGATCATGTCAATGGAGAGGTGTGGCATATTCACGACCTGATGAAGGACAAAAGGACTGTGTGTGTTTTTCATTTGTATCTCTCTACGTTAATCCAACAGGAACACCCAGAACATCCATATATATATATATATATATATATATATATATATATATATATATATGACATTTACATATGATATATATATATATATATATATATATATATATATATATATATATATATATATGAATGACAAGACAATCCCTTTACAGTTAATCTAATATTCATTCTCAGTGGTTGAAGGAATAGTTCACCCAAAATCACACTCATAATATTCCAAACCTGTATGCATTTTTTTCTTCTGTGAAACACAAAAGACGTCATTTTGAAAAATGTATTGTCCCTATTTTTATTGTCCATACAATCAAAGTCAATGTGGTCCAATGAAACCATTTGGAATGACATGAGGTTGAGTAATTGATGACTGAGGGTTCATATATTTGGGTGAACTTTCCCTTAAACCTTAAGGTTTCCTTAAACAGGTTCATATTAGTGAATATGAACTGGGTTTTAATTAGATTGTAAAATTAGCATGTAAAAAAATGATGGGTAGTGTAGTATCTGTTCGTTGATTCGTTGGTCAAGCTGTGATCTCGTTACGTCATGCAGACAATTATGCAATTTAGTGACGCGTGGTCATACTGGATGACTCGGTAGAAAAATAAAGGCACTGTCCTTGATTTTAGCTGGTGTACTTCAGGTTCATAATGCCTCTGACTAAAAGTTTAAAAGGTCAAAGTTCACCAGTAGTCATTAGTGGTGAAACGGCATCAAGGGTTTCTTTAGAGTTGCATAACATGCAACTTATGGTCTACAAACAAATGTAATCCTATTACTACTATACAATCCAGAGCAACAACATAAAAACTATCAACTCCTATATATATATATATTCATAGGTTTGTCATTTTTTTCTTATTTCACATCAAATTTTGGTGCTTGTGACTCACTACTAAAACTACAGTGTTCTCCTTTTTCAAAAGCTACTCAGCAATGCACAGTGTATTGAAAAAAAGCAAGAAAATTAAGAACTGGAAACACTCATCACAGACAATAGCTAAATAAAGCACACTTTTTGTCTTTTCTCATCTACTAGAATCTATATATCAGTCAACAATGATATCAAAAGCTCTTGTCATTGTAAGTGATAGATGTACAGGATATCTCAGACAGACAAACAGGAAGGATGTACAGCATGATGTTGCTACATAGAGAGTTTGGTAAGGCCTCCACCTTGGTCTCATGCATTGTCTTGGCGCAGTATGGATGAAGGGAATAATCAAAAACAAATGCACTCAGAGAGAAAGAGCGTGGACAAAAAAAACAGATTTGTCACTTTGTGCTTTTAAGAGTGTCTATTTGCACTAATGAAGAGTATCTTTGGGGAGGATAAAGACACGATTTGAAGGGACAGACAGTATGACAACACTTCCTGTTAGGGGAAGTAGCATCACTAATGGTTTTCCCCTTCTAAAATGGAGCAACTTCACAAAAGCTTGTCAGTGCTTTTTAATTGCAACTGATTTGTGTTTGGAATGAAACATTGGGGGGTTAAAAAGAGAACCAGCTACATATTCAACGGCAACATCTTTAGCTAGCAGTAGCATTTGTCCGCAGTAAACTTTTACACACAATTATATATATTACTCTCCATCATAAATAGCTATAAATCTTACTAATGTACAGTTGAATAAGGGTATTCAGTACATACGTAAATAGTATTTATCTACATAGAGGAAGGAGAGGAGTCTTTAAAATACTGATGCTCTCATTCATAACGACAGTGCTTAAACATTTAAATCATGCTGCAATTTTCCAACATATTACACAATGACCGAATCACAAAACAGTCCCATTTATCGTGTAATTCGGCTTATAAGGAGTCCATTACGTCGAAATGGTTTCTAGATTACAACAGAGGGCTCAAGTATTCTTGTGCTTATGCATCAGGGCTGATTTCAGCATCTTCCAGTATATTCTCTACCGTATTTATGCTACATTTTCAAGTGGACGCATCCCATGATCAATAGTGAAATGGGTCTGTCCTTCACGCTGGCTAATTTGAATGTAAATAATGCCAATATTCCGACCTGAGTTATCTGTCCAACTCTATTAAATCTCCGTTCACTTGATACGTTAGGTTCTCTCCGAAACAATTCATGGTTTTAACAGACAATAAGTCTGCCACAGATTATGATGCTACATTCACACATTTGATAAAATGACTCAAAAAATTAACTCAAATCACGTACGTAGGCCATCTCAAGCTGCCACTAGTAGATTGTCTGGTATACCAACTCCCAACACCTGATCATCTCTAAGAACAGACTGCATAGAGATGCAAAGACGATAGGATAAGCAAGGCTTTAATGACAGAAGATAAATCAAAGCAATAACAGATTTAGTGTGAGCTGAGACCACATGAATACAGGTGAATGGGTGTATACTTTCCACTAATCAACAGAAATGAGAAACATCAGTTGAAGCTACTGATTGGACCATTGATTGTAATCGGCAGGAAAACATTGTCACCTCTTCTTTCTTTCTTTCTTCTTTCTCCTTCCTGCTCCTCCTTCATTTCTTTGCCTCTAAGTGTAGACAGTCTTGTGTGGCTGCTATCAATCTGTTCTCACTCCTCTTTCTTTTTGTTTGGCCCATTCCTCCTCTCCTCTGTCCAGCTGGTCAGTGGCGGTCATAGGCAGTGGCAGTTGCTGTGGCAGCTGTACCTGCTCCCCGTGTGGCTGCGCTATAGTAGTATGGAGATCCTACAAGGGATATGAAAAAACAAATCTGTCAGTAATCAGATTAAGAACACTTAAATAGCTCAAACAGGAGGAGTTCTAAAGGCAGCAGCCCACGTGTCAGCAAGCTAGGCCCCTCAGTGACCCTCTAAATTTAAATGAATCCAGGTTTGGAAAGTCAGTTTAAGTTACACATTTAGACAACCACCTACTCTCTCTCTCTCTCTCTCTCTCTCTCTCTCTCCCCCTGTTGGAGTGGATGTTGGGAAGGGTTTGTGTTTGAGAGCGGTTTGCTGTCGTGCGTGGTTTCTATCTTCTTTTTTCTGTATGTGTTTTTTTTTCTTTTCTTTTTTTCTTTTTTCTTTTTGCTTTGTACAGTTTGCTGTGTGTTAAATTTAATATTGGGTTAAATTTAGTAGCGTGCCGTGCTTTTGCACGGTCCGCCTAGGAATGGCGTCCACAGGTGGAAGAACGCCATTATCTCTGCGTCATGGTTTCAGGTGTGTGCCAGAGTCCGCAGGGCCGTACACACCGGGACGAATATCGGCGCGCGTTATTCGCCAGCGTTTTTCAACGCGTTTTTTGTGTTCACACCCAAGCGATTTTCGCTGACGATGAGCCGAGTGAACATGCAAATTCATTCCCTGACATTAGATGGCGCTTAATGTAAAACAGAAATACTAGAAATACTAGTCTCTCTTTTATCAAGATTTTTGTAATCGCTGTCGCGTTTGTCATATAGTTCTTTGTGTTCCGACACCAACGAGACCAGCAACTCTACATTCATCTTGCCTTGCATCTTCTTCGTCTTATTTCTTCCCGGCAGTGTAGACGCTACTTGGCGTATATCTTCTTCGCCGTTACGTATGTGTGCTCAGCAAGACAGTTTTGTGTTTGAGCGCCCCCAAGTTGTGTTTTACTGTAACTTCAGAAGCTCCAGACACGAGTGCAAAAGCGCCATTCTCATTGGTCGTATAGTTTTTGACGCGGTGCGTCAAACCAAAAAAAACTAACCTAAGGCGTTTTTTAAAAAAATGATGCTTTTACGCCTCGCGTTTTGCGCGTCGGTGTGCACACTCACATTGGCGGCTTTTGTTTAGTCACGAGGCGTTAAAACGTCGGCGAATATCGCGCGCGAAATTCGTCCCGGGTGTGAACAGGCCTTAACGCTACAGTTGAGGATGTACTGTTGGCGGTCGGTGAGCAGATAGGCTATGAAAATATAGTTTCGGCTTCGAGAATGAATAAAGCCGTAGTTGTGTTTCTTAAAAACGGAATCGTTGGGTTAATAAGGTAATTGAAAAATAGTCTGTGGGTGAAAGAAATTTTTATTACCGTCACTCCGCTGTTTGCACCAGCAACAAAAGTGATTATATCAAACGTCCCTCCGTTCATTGAAAACGAAGTCATAGTGAGAGAACTTGTGAGATTCGGAAAAGTTGTAAGTGAGGTCAAAGCGGTTTCTTTTAGGATGTAAAAATCCTTGCGCTCAAACATGTAATATCTTTTAGGAGAAACGTGTTCATGTTTCTGAATTCTCCGGATAAATTATTGGATGTATCGTTTAGGGTGAAAGATGGTGATAGCTCGTACATGATTTTTGCAAGTACGGAGAGTTTACGCTGTTTTGAGTGCCGGGAATACGGCCACAAAAGAGACTCGTGCCCTCAAAAGAAAATTTTTTGGACCAAGCTAGGATAAGTGAGACGGAAGAAACATTGGTGTGTAAAGATGTGGAGGTGAATCAGAAGACAGGAGAGGAAACATCAGGCTCGGAAGAGGGTCCTGTGGCTGTGGCTGAGACGAATAAAGACAATGGATTGGAGGTGAGTGAGAGCGTTGTGAGTAACCTAAAGTACGTTGACAATGAAAAGCCAAGTTGTAGCGGTGTAAATGGTACTGCACATGTAAAAGAGAAGTTCGTAGATAGTGATGTAGGCTTACACGTCAGTGGGCAGCTGTCCGCGACTATAGAGGAGGAGGAGGAGGAGGAGGATGTTGAAGTCATGATGCAGAGTCAGGATGATATGAAGGATGATGAGAGCTTGTCAGATTTGTTAGATCTCTATAAAGCTGATGATGATTTGTACTCTGTGGAACAGATAAATGCTTTCTTGGATGAGACTAAAGGGAAAAGGGTAGAGATAGGAGATTTCTTCCCTGATAAGGAAAAGTTTGTTGCTTCTGTAGTGTGGGCACGTAAAACGTACAATCATACTGTGTTATCCCAACAGAAACGCTATAGGCTTAAGAAGTACATAACGACGATTAGACAGGATAGAAAGAATGTGAATGAAAGAAGAGTTCGAGGTAAAGCTAAATAGACAGTATGGCTTTATACATGCTTTTGTGTGTGTTTTTTCTTCCTTCCTGCTTTTCTTTCTATTCTCTCTTTTTCATGGAGTATCTCAAAATAGGTTCTCTTAATGTGAATGGTTTGAGGGATAGGAAAAAGCAGGCTTTAGTTTCAGAATACTTTAATATTAAGAATATTACAGTAGGTTTTCTTCAAGAAACCCATAGTAATGCGAGTAACGAGTCTGAATGGGGTTTGTGGTGGAAGGGAGAATATGTTTTAAGTCACGGCTCTAATGTTAGTGCAGGAGTTGCGATTCTTTTTAATCCAAGTTTAAAAATAAAAATTGTATCTACATATGATATAGAACCTGGAAGACTACTTTTAGTAAGAGTTGAAATACAAAATTTTCTTTTTCTTTTTGTTAATATATATGCTCCTAATGGGGGAACAGAAAGGGTTCTTTTATTCGAGAAATTAGGTCGTGTTTTAAAAACTCTTAGTTTAGGAGATATAATTATAATGGCAGGAGACTGGAACTGCACCTTGAATTTTAATATAGATAGAAATGCTGAAGAACCTCACCAGAAATCGGCCTGTGTATTATCTAATATGGTAAAAATTTTAAATCTTGAAGATATTTGGAGAATGAAAAACCCATTGCTTAAACAATACACTTGGGTAAAAGTCACAGATGGTAGAGTTCATGCTGCTAGATTGGATCGTTTTTATATTTCTCGCGATTCAAGAAACCGAGTGGGTAATGTTAATATTATTCCAAATATAATTTCAGATCACAAAATGATAACAATGGACTTTGTCATGTTGAAAGAAAGTAAAAGGAGTTTGTATTGGTATTTTAATAATAAGCTTTTACAAGATAATGTTTTTTGTGAGAATTTTAAATTGTTTTGGGAAATATGGCGAAAGCAAAAAGGAAATTATGGTGATATTAAACAATGGTGGGACATTGGAAAAGTGCAAATTAGAGTTTTCTGTCAGCAATACTCATCTTATTCAAAAAGGACATTAAAGATCAGAATACAAGACTTGGAGAATGAGATTTCTGACATAGAAGAAAAAATGATGGCGAGGAATGGACTTCAATTGGAAACTGCCATTTCTGAGAAAAAGCTTCAGTTGAGTAATTTATTGTATGATAAAGTGAAAGCTGCCCTTGTTTAGGGCACGTTTTATCCAAAAGAGGGACATTGATGGACCTACAAAATACTTTCTTCAATTTAGAACGAAAGAATAATCAAGGAAAATTGATGGTTGGTTTAAAAAAAGATGATGGTGTTGTTACTTATGATTCTTATGAAATGAGAAGAATTGCTGTTGATTTCTACTCTGATTTATATGCCGATAATGTCACAGATTCTAATTGTAGAGATGAATTATTTTCATGCCTTAAAAAGTTGACGCCCTGAACAACAGGAGGTTATTGATTTACCAGTTACTTTTCAAGAAGTGTCAAAAGCTGTACATGATTTATCATCTGAGAAAGCTCCAGGTCTTGATGGGTTTCCATCTGAATTTTATAAACATTTCTGGAATGTGATTGGAAAAGATTATTTTGAAATGCTTTTAAGTTCAATACAGACTGGGTCTTTACCTAAGAGTTGTAACAGGGCAGTGTTGTCTTTGTTACCGAAGAAAGGTGATTTGTATTGTTTGAAGAATTGGAGACCTGTTGCATTAATGTGTATAGATTATAAAATCTTTTCGAAATGTATTGCCAATAGATTAAATAATTATATGAGTGTATTAATCATGAAAGAACAATCATATTGTGTAAAGGGGCGATGTATTAAAGATAACCTTTTTTTTAATGAGAGATGTAATAGATTATGCAATGTGCAAGGATTATGATTTGGGTTTAATATCTCTTGATCAAGAGAAGGCGTTCGACAGAGTTGAACATGCTTATTTGTTTGATTTACTTAAGGCTTATGGTTTTGGAAATGGTTTTATCTCATGGGTTAATTTATTGTATAATGAAGCTGAATGTATGGTCAAAATTGATGGTGGATTAAGTGCTCCCTATTAAAGTAAAAAGAGGAATAAGGCAAGGGTGCCCTCTTTCAGGGTAACTCTATAGCCTTGTAATTGAACCACTATTGTGTAAATTGAGAGAACAGTTGACAGGTTTACACATTGAGGGGTCAAATATTTTAAATAATGTGAAATTATCCGCTTATGCTGATGACATAACTGTAATAATTAGAAACAGTGAAGATATTAAAATAGTTTTAGAAAATCTTAAATGTTATGGAAGAGCATCATCAGCAAAAAATAAATTGGACAAAAAGTGAAGCCTTATGGTGTGGTTCAGAAAGATCTAATGTCCCACAGCTGCCAAATAATGTCACTTGGAGAAAAGATGGTTTTAAGTTTTTAGGAGTGTTTTTAGGTTCTAAGGTTTATAAGGAAAAGAACTGGGAAGGATTACTGGAAAAAGTGCGTCTCCGGTTATCCAATTGGAAATGGTTAATTCCTCAGCTCTCCTACAGGGGTAGGGTCCTGATAGTCAATAATCTTGTTGCTTCAACATTGTGGCATAAAATGGCTGTATTGGACCCCCCTGCTGCTGTCATAAAGGACATTCAGAAATGTCTTGTTGACTTCTTTTGGACCGGTCAGCACTGGCTGAGACCTGCTGTACTCTACCTACCTCTGAATGAAGGGGGGCAAGGATTAATTGATATTGGCTGTAGGATTGCTGCTTTTAGACTACAAGCTGCCCAGAGACTTCTGTATGGGAAAGACGTTAGCTGGGCTCATGTGGCTTGTGGTCTTTTGAGGAGAGGAGGACAACTGGGATTAGACCGACAATTGTTTTTAATAAATTTAAATGATACTGTATTAGTTGAAATAACTCCTTTTTATAAGTCCGTTCTAAAATCATGGAATGCTTTGAAAGTTGTACGAGAAGAAGGAATTGTAAGAGGATCATGGATTAAAGAAGAACCTCTTCTTTATAATCCTGCTTTACCTATAAACATCTTGAACTCTCATTCAATGCAAGCTGCTATGGTGAAGGCCCAGTTTATAAAAGTTTCTCATCTTTGGACTAAGAGTGAATGGATGTCTTCAAAGGATATGGCAGCAAAGCTTGGCATTAAATCACTTCGTTTTGCTGAAAGATTAAGGACTGAATTCTTATCTGTAATACCATCAACATTTACAGAGTTATTGAAAGACGAGAGGAAACAAAACCGCAATATATTAGTGAGATGGTTGAATTTCCAAATTTAGGGGTAAGTGCAGCTGTGGAGACAAGGGCAGGAGATGAAGGAAAGCTGTTGAGTTTTAAAACCCCAGAGCTTAATTTGTTTGCTGATATAGGAAAGAGAGCGTTGTATTATACTTGTGTAAAAGTAATGCATTATGAGTCTTTAAAAGATGTTTTAGATCTCTAAATGGCAAGGGATAGATGGGTTAGATGGATCACCTAAAGGTAGTTGGAGGACTCTATATAAACGTCCTATTGATAAGAGAACCGGTGATCTCCAGTGGCGTATAATACACGGAATAATAGCTACTAATAGACACAGGGCACATATTGATCCAACTGTAAGGGATGAATGTCCTTTTTGTTTTGAACATGAAGATATGTATCATTTATTTTTGCAGTGTGAAAGATTGAAGCCAATGTTTTTATTGTTGGAAGATTGGAGTAAAAATTTGAATTTTGAATTTACTTTAAACGGGTTTATTTATGGCCCGAAGTATAAATATCAAAATAGAAAAACTGATGTCTTAAATTAATTTTTTATATGGTCAAGCAAAGTTAGCTATATGGCTAACAAGGAAAGAAAGGATGAATGGGGGTGTTTCTACTGATGTTAACATGACTTTAAAAGGACTTTTATCTGCCCGGCTTACTGTTGAGTTTACATATTATAAAATGGTTGGAGATCTTGATGTTTTTAAACATACTTGGGCTTTGAATGCGGTTTTATGTGATTTAGAAGATGGAAATTTACACATGAATGTATGAGATTTTTTGTATATTGATGTAAATTTATGTATTTTGTAAATACTGTTTTATTGGTAATGTTATAATCGTTAAAATAAAGAAAAAAAAAAATCCTCTCTCTCTCTCTCTCTCTCTTTCTCTCTCTCTCTCTTTATATATATATATACACACATATACATATATATATATATATATATATATATATATATATATATATATATATATATATATATATATATATATATTTTTTTTTTTCTGTTTTAAACTGAGAAGGTGGTTGTCTAAAGTTAAAAGAAGTCTCTTATGCTCATCAATGCAGTTTATATTTGATCAAAAATACAAGAAACCAGTAATATTGTGAATTATTATTATTATTATTATTATTATTTATTATTTTAAATATATATATATTTTTAATATATTTTAAAATGTAATTTATTCCTGTGATGGCAGCAGCCAATAAAATCAGTGACACACGATCCTTCAGATATCATTCTAGTATGCTGATTTGATGGTCAAAAAAACAAACAAACATTTATTATTATTATTATGTGCTGCTACATTTTTCTCAAGATTCTTTGATGAATACAAGTTGATAAAAAACAGCATTTATTTGAAATAGAAATCTTTTGTAACATTTAGTGCTTGGCAAGAATTAATCGTGTCCAAAATAAATGTTTTTGTGTACATATTATATGTGTGTGTACTGTGTATATTTATTATGTATATATAAATACACACACACACGCATGTATATATTTAAGAAAAATATGTTATATATTAAATATATGTATATATTATATGAATGATACAAATATAAATATATACATTGAAATATTTTCTAAATATATTCTGTATGTGTATGTCTTTATATATACATAATAAATATACATAGTACACACATAATGTACACAAAACCTTTTATTTTGGATGTGATTAATCGCCCAGCACTAGTAACATTATAAATGTCTTTTGTGAATCATGTGTTATTTTATATATATATATATATATATATATATATATATATATATATATATATATATATATATATATATATATATATATATATATATATATATATAATATTTTAAACCATACGAACTCCTGTTTGTAGCACTGTATTTATTTTATAACTACCCCTCCACTTAAAATGGTCTTGAACTGCTGTTGATCTCAAATCACATTAAGATAATTGCTAAATAAGAAGCAACGAATTCATTACCAAGAATAAATATGATCACAGGATGATGGATGTATAGCCCAGTGTACTTTTTATTTATTAAGTCCCCCACAATCATGTCACCCTTCCTCTTATCTGAAATGACACCACCATCATCAGCTCAGATTCTGCAGGGAAAAGACCATTTCTGCTCTATAAGACACATGATCCATCTTGATCAGTCTGTGTCGGCATTAAGTGCTGATGGACCCCTCAAAGATGAAATGTCTTTAGTATCATAGTTAGTTTTAGCAGGAAGTATTTTTCTTTATTAGACAGAGACAGCGGGCATGAGCGAGGGATATAACAGAGTAGAGGGACAGCTGTGCTGCTTAGTCTTTGTTGCCGGAGTTAAAGAGTTTGAAATTGTGAGAAATGTGGTGGATGGGTGTGTTTGTCTTCACTTGAAATAAATATTATGTGAGTGTGATTCAGTTGCTGTAAAAATCCCAAGAAATTACAAAAATTATCAATGTTGGGATAAGTTGTTATACCCTATGTGAGCAAAATTAGTAGTTTTTTTTTTTTTTAGCTCAATACAAAAACATTAACTAGCATTTTCAGGAAATAAATACTGTCTCACAACTAAGAAGAGAGCATTAAGGCAGAGAAATTTCAGTGGCACTTATGCTTTGAACTTCAATTTTTTTGTGAACAAGTTATGTTTAACTAAATCAGGTTAACACTCTGAATCAGCAATTAATTGTATGTAGGTAAATATAATTTACTACTATGACATGTATTATAAAAATGATTCAATTCTGAAAGCATTACATTCATGTTTTAGATTCTGAATGGAAATGTTTTAATCCATATATATAGTCAAGCTCTAATAGTGCACTTCACACAAACACTGTCAAACGTCTGTCAGATCAGGGTCTCTTTCTTGACACACAAAGCAAAAAGCTCCTGAAATCTCCAAGGAATCCCTTCTCCATTGGGAGCATTAAGGTCAGCTCTGTGGCTCTCTCTTACACACATATAACTATTTTTAAGCCAATGCCCCTTCACCTTGCTTTTGACTGGGGTGTCAGTCTGAGGTTTTGCTGATCGGGGGCAGGTTCTTCTGAACCGCTCATTCTGTGCAGTGCACCATACATACATACACATATGACAAGCTAACCCGACAATGTTTCACACATCAAACCACCCACACATCCCCCTCTGATAGCATGGGTGTTATGTACCTGTAGGTTGTGGGGTTTGGCCAGGGAATAGACCTGATGAAGCTGCTCTCTCCGAGCCCAGTAAAGAACCGTACTCCTGCTGGAACACTGCAAAGTGCACACACATACAACAACTTAAATCAGCAAGTTTATCATTCACAGTAAATGTGACTATAAATGAATCCTTAATAAAACATTCTAAATCAATGCATTTATTCTACTTAAATAAGTAGTTCACACAAAAATCCAAAATTCTGTTATCATTTACCCCACGTGTATTCATGTTCTTTTCTCATGTTTCCAAGAAGTGTGGTTGTTTTTACCATCGTTATTCACATTCCACACAATACAAACTATGAACTCACATATTAGGCATGTTACTGACCACTGTCTACTTACAACAAATGTAAAACATGACTACAGACATAGGCTATTGGAAGGTTATTCAGCTCTGTGATGAACATTGTAACGTTGCGATCACAAAAAGTTCTGTTATTATCCATGAATCCCTCTATGATGCACAGTGAATCTATTATTTACATTGTGTCTTGTGTCATATTAACACATTATTATATATTTTTAAAAGCTTTAAGAGATCAAGTATTCTGCATCACTGTCCATATACTGTATTTGTGCTTTCAGCTCAAGATTTACCTAGTAGACTGGGGTTTGCAAATCTCCAAGACTCGTTGTATGTTGAATACTGCGGATGGGAATAAGGACTGCCAGAGAAATCTCCTCCTGAAATTCAAGAAAAGACAATGAAAAATGTTGGATATGAATGTACAGTTACTCTAAAGTACCTCCTGTACTGCGTATGTAGTGTGTATGGGTCTAAAAGGTCCAATTGGCGAGGTGGAAGTGTCGATTTGTGACAGTTTTTCTCCTCCATTGCTTCAGTGTAGTTTTCCCTTATCTCCCTCTTTCTTTCTCTCCCTCTTTTCCCTCGTTCTCCCTTTCCCCGGGGAACACTTTCCCTTTGCTGGCTGTCACAAAATCAGAGGCCCCGGCTCTCTCTCTCTCTCTTTCCCTCCATCTCTCGCTCTGTCGGTTCTGCCTGGCTGGTTTTGTGCCCCCCTCCCCTGTGTGTCAGCCCCCCGCTGAAAGAGAGAAAGCAACAGAATGGAGAAAAAGGAGAGGAGAAATAAGCGATACGCTGTGGGATAAAGTGCAGGAAGAGGATCAAGGAGATATACTGAAAAATGAAAAAGCACTAGTAATCAATTTTCCATAAAAGTGAAGTCTATCATTTCTGAGAGCTGTAAATAAGCACTTGAAGCAGTTCACCCAGTAAATATCATCTTTCTTGGTACTTTTATATCACTAAAATAAAAAAACGAACATCCTTAAAGGAACTGTTTAAATACAAACTGTTCAAAATGCAGATTTGTTTTTTGTTTTATTAGGTAGAAATTGGCTTCCATGAATGATGACAGAATTTTCATTGTGTTTACACCTTTAAAGCACATTATTTCAAAACAACTGAGAAAACACGTTTTCATAATTTTGTATTTATTACACCTAACCACAATTGAAGTGAACTTAATTTGAAAATTTCTTATTTAAAGCAACAACACAATATGTACTGTATTGTTCCTTAAAATAGCCTGCAGCAAAAGCTAATCTTATCTCATTTAAGAGAATGTAAGCATTAAATGACTGATTGTATTAAATGTTTGTACAGAGAATGAAGGAAAAAGTCAATGAAATAGAAAAAGTGAATGAGAGTAATACAAGAATGCGAGTAATACAACACATGGTTTCCAGGTTTCTAGCAATAATTGGACTGCTTACACTAAAAGCACAATATGGAACAATAACAGCAATTCAAAGCATACAGTATTTTTTGGCCAATTTAATGCATTAATGCTGAAGAAGGGACAGTATAGAAATAAGTGAAAAAATAAATTTAATTAGAAAATATTTAAAACTTTAATAATATTTCTCAACATTACTGTTTTACTGATAAATGAGTCTTTCAAAACATTAAAAAAAGTGTTAACAAAACTTTTGAGCAGTAATGTGGTATTTATCACTTTTAGCTTTGTGTTGTCAAATTAAAACTTAACTTTATATTTTATTTAATTTTATATATAGTATATAATGTATGTAAAAAGTTCAGGCATACTGTATATTATATAAAATAATATGGATACATTAATGCAACATGACTCATTAAATTTTTGCTGTCAGAGTAAAGCTTGAAGTGTTTTTTTTTTTTTTCATTTTTATATTTTATGCTGAATTTAATAAATTCACATGTACCATCATAAACACAGACAATTGAAAAAAGGGGCAATAGTTGAAGGTAAATGAAGCAGGATCATCTAAAGTGCATGTCTGGAGCCTTGCTCCTACCCTTAACCTTCAGCATGCTTTTAGATGGGATCGTTGGCATGGTTACCTCCCCTCCGTCAACTCTGCGCCACAGCGACTACCGCATGTCAGGTTGTTTTGGGAAGATGCTGGTCAAAGTGCGGGGGATGACTTATGGATGGAGAAGAAAAGAGGGATGGGGTCTCCCCAGCGAGAGAGATGGGTTGCAAGGTCATAAATGCTTGTCAGAAGTGGGGGAAACATGGGGGATTCAGTTGGAGGGAAATACGAGACAAGGTTACGGATCTTGCTCTGAAGAGAGGGTACCCGACAAGACCCTTTGAGTCACGGTGGCAACAGGGAGAGCATCGACAGAGACACCAGCGTGACAGACTGGAGACACGACAAGAGACATGTTGTTGTTTTGGCTTGGGTTTGTTTTGCTGTGTTCAGGGAGTTGATACAAGGGTTGGTGAACAGTCCTTCATTCCACAGTTCTTGCTTTTTTATACCACTCTATTTGTCTTGTCACACTAGAGTTTCCACTTGTATCCACTTGTGTTACCTTGCACTTGATACTGAAGCTAAGCAAGCAAATCCCTCCTTTAAGTTTTGCTTTTTTCATCATTGTTATAATTTTGCTAGTTGGTAAGCCGCATTTAACAAGAATAGTAGTTGATTAAAGTAAGGAAAGTCTGTAAAAATAAAGCACAGTGTAGGGTTAATATAAAGCTATTTTTCATATTGATTTTTCATAGGTGTTTTCCACATATTTTAAATCACACATTGCATTGTGTTGTATTTTAGGGTTAAAAGAAATGTCTGTAAACTTTAGCATAATATCCTGGCACAAAATTACCAGTACATTTTCCATTTTTCTATGCTTCACACAAGTTGTGAAAAATCAAGATGAATAAAAATGCAATATGAAATACAATCCATGTACTTTCTTTTCTGAGGTAAATCTATCTGTGGCGCTAACCGCAGCAAGAAGTTATCACATTCCTCTGTCAACTGTTTTTTTTTGGTCCAGAGATATAACGTATTAAATCATTTTTTTTAATGTTACATTTAAGATTTAAACCACCATTTAGCATCCAATACTGCATAATAATAATAACAAAAAATTAAACGCTGATATCCACTGATAACTAGATCCATATACTGTATATTCTAATTTTTTGTGTATTGTGAATCATATTGTGCATCATCTTCTTTCAGAAATGCATTCTAATAAACATTAAAAAAAAATTAATAAATAGGTTCAACTTAAATTATAAAACATATGTTAGGCCCAACATTTTACTAATCACTTGATAACTAACCACATATTTCAAGACACTGAAATACTGCAGGGTGTCAGACAAGCTGGACCACAATTCCTACTTTTTTCAAGCCTTTACTACTATTTAGCAGTGACCCTAAATAATATGACATTAAACCAAGAATATGATTGATAACTGTCAAATTTGATGGACAAGCACAAAACTTGTAACCCTACCCTTATTAGTACAAATAAATAAAATAAATAATTAAATAAAACTTTTGAACTGCTTTTATTTTAATAACAAATAGGTAGGTGTTTTTCGGTTAATTTCAAAATTTCAGATGATGTTGGATCAAGAAAAAATCAATGAGGTAGTGTTATTTAAGTCACATACTGTATGTATCTAGGTGAACAGTGTTCAAAGCCATTTACATGCTATTGTGTTTGTGAATATGAATATCTTGGTGAGAGAATTCATGTGTATTTTTGTGATTCTGAAGTGGCCTGTGGATTAAAAAATAGCTAAAAGAAAGGAGGCCAAGAGAGTCTGCAGGAGAATGAATGAATTAGTCAAGGGTCAGTGATGATTCTCATTAAAAACAAATTACTGATGTTGAGAAGGGACAGCTGTGTGACTGGGGTCTAATAGTCCAGCCACTCCTGCTGAAGACTCAAAGCCAGTCCACCCGCCTCACACTCTGCCAGCCACCCAACACCCCCCACCCTTCCCCATCCCATAACCCCCTGGGAGTGCTGTCAACCTGGCAGATGGGGGGAGACAGGAAGTGGCAAAGACAAGACCCCCTCCCACTGGGACCTCAACTGAAATAAAGCAGAGGTGAAAAGGGGGTATTGGGAGAGTGACTACAGCAGGACAAGCGGGAGAGGATGAGAGAGAAAAAATGAGGGTGGCACATGTATGAAAACTAGCCTATCTGTTATTTTCATTGACACTCCGTTCTTTAGAAATATGCCAAAAAAAAAAAAAATAATAAAGAACTCAACCCAGTATGATGGGAAATTAAAATAGTTGTTTCTGTGTATGTAAAGTTTGTGTAGATGGAGTTAACAATTGACTGACATGCATGTATGCAAGTGAGACTCACCAGGTACCATCCCTGTGAGGGAGGGTGTGGAGTAACTACCCTGCCCAGTTGGAGGAACATGAGGAGGGTAACCAGGGAGCGTGGTGCTGGCCAGGTCGCGACCTGTAAAGATAAAAAGAGTATTTCTAGCATGAATAGGATCAACTCCATAGGGAAGAGTTTATTGATCTGACTTCTCAGTGACTCGTTCCAATCACCACAACCCCTTACAAAGCAATTTCATCTATAATTGTTCCGTAAACTAGGCTTTAACCTTTTTTATCGGCTTGTTAAGTTGTGACAATGTTTGAGGGTCCAAACCTTTACTCCAAGATCTCAACTATGCTTTAAAGGGGTCATCAGATGCCCATTTTCCACAAGTTGATATGATTCTTTAAGGCCTTAATGAAAAGTCTATAACATACTTTGGTTAAAATTTCTCAATGGCAGTGTAAAACAACACCTTTTTTACCCTGTCAAAAACCGCTCTTTTCAGAATGGGCCATATTCTTGCATGCTGCTTTAAATGTAAATGAGCTCTGCTCGCTGCTAACTAACACCCAATTACACTCTTTTGAGAGACGGTAAACTTTAGCCACATTATCATGAAACTTGCTAACTAGCACGTTATTAGAAAAGGTGATTTGCATTTACGTAGATCGGGGTGCATTCCCTTCACAAACAAACGTAATCCCCAGTGTCTTCAGCGGCTCAAATGTCGGGAGTAAATGACGACTGTTATGTTCATTATTACATCCAACAACAAAACACCTCAATTGCTTAGGAGACAATCTTGTCTACTCCTGCTCCAGCATCGAAACAATTGCAGACTGTTCACAGCTCACTCAGGGCGGGTCTAAGGTAAGACGGCAGTGTCGTGGGAAGGGCCTTTGCCTGTGTGATGTCACACAGCCAAGAATCTGAGAACGGCTTGATTTGAGAAATGGGTAATAATTTTAGAAGATTAACAAAAACCACTGGGTGGATTGTAATCATTATAGGGTGGTTGTGTACACACAATGCCAACACACATTTATGTTCAAACAACATGTAGAAGTGCATGTCGCATCCGATGACCCCTTTAAAAAAATACAGTGTCTCAGACACCAATATTTTAACATTTTTAATAAATAATTACTGTCTGGCCAACTGAGATTGTTATGGAGATAAAGTTTGGGATTATTTTTGGTTGTACTACAGCACTGTGATTGTATGTTAGCATCATGTAATGTTGGTTTTTTGGGATCTGACAGATTTAACAAACACGTAAAAACTGACAAGCGACATATGATAAAAAAGCGTCCTATAGTGATGTCACCACATAAGTGTGTCCTGAGTTTCTATATGGAATTAAATAAAACAATGGCAAATAATAAAGCACAGATTTGATTCAGCTGGTAGTCACACTCCCAGCACAAGTGTGATATTTGCTTTTATATAGTTTAATAAACAAGAATTATTTACATTTTAGATGGTAGTATTACCATTTGCTTTGTGTATTTTTGTTCCACATATGAAAAAAAGTTCAGAATGAAGCCAATATAGAACTGATCATTGTTCATCTCCAAGCAGAATGCATTAACATTCCTTCATAAATCAGTGGTTTAAATTAAACCTTTATAATACATAGTTTAATTAATCACTTTTAAAGTGATTCACTTGTCACCAACTGTTAGCATATCAATGTAATCTGCAGAACACTTAAAAAGCCTTACAAACAGCCGCATCAGAAAACTATAAATAATTAACACCATAATATTTCACCTCTCAGTACCCTATTAATGATGCTTTAAAATATTACTAATATCACTGACTGACTAATAATTGTGATTAGATCTGAGACCTGAGAATCATTTTCCTGATAATATTTCAGCATTCATGTCATGTGTGTTTTCTGTCAGTTTAGTATCAGAACTGCCGATTTGCGAATTAATACAGAATGAATCATTGCAGTAACCCAGCTAACAATTTTTTTTGGTTCCCAGACTGTTCTGAGAATGTAAATTTCTGGTTTGAATAGGTATTATTTAACAGTTTTTTAATAATTATGCTTACATTTATGACCCTTACTAACAAATTTTCAATTAAAGGCTAGTGTGATTTAAAAGCTGACAGAAAGAGTTCATTGCAAAGTGAAGAAGCATGGATCTATGCTGTAGCTTATTAAATCAGATCTTATGAGCATGGTAAACTAGTGACATCCTGTTTAACCATCCCGATTAATACAGCCATCTCACTTTATGTCAGATCACAAATCTGCCTTTGCCCCAGTAATAGGGCGTCTGGTATAATTATGCACTGATGTATGACAGGATCTACTATTAGTGTACAACGTACATGCCCCTGTCTCCCTCAGGCCTGATTCACTAAAGAAAGGGGCATATTCATAGGAATGAACAAGAAAATCAGGTCAGTGAAGTTAAAGTTAAAATATATATATCTTTAGGCACAGGTAACTGACCCACAGTCAATACTTTATAGATTGTCGATTAGAGTTCATTAAAAACAAACAAGGATGGATTAATAATAACATTAATGAGAAATTTAACTTGTCCATTTCACAATGTTCATTGGGTTGTTTCTAAATTTAATTCTCTCTCACTTTATCTCTCCTCTCTCTCTGTTGTATGGATGTATAACTGTATTAGGCTACATGACATGGCTGTCAGAGTGAATCATCTCTCAGTCTGCACATGGTGCTGATCTGTAGACTGCAGCCCATTCATCATAATAAACACCATCACACTCGGTTCATCCATCCCCTTCAACACAGCCACCGTTTAAGCCTCCGTAGGGCGTATGAGGGGGAGGGGGCAAGGAGGGAAACGGAATACTTTATCAGAGATTAAAAAGGGTGATAGAGAAGACGAAAGAAGGTATAAGAGACAGAGGCAAGGTGAAGAATAACTCAGGGACGGATAAAGAAGAGTGTTAAGATTGAAAGAAGGATAAAGTGTGGAAAGGGAAATTGTTGTGCAACATGACTACTATATGACCTTTGGGTAAACACATTATTCAGCAGTTGCAGATTCTATGTTTGCAGGTATAAAGCAAATGAGATGTGAGTGCTCATAGGTCACATATCAGTCAAAAAGTATTATAAATATATACACAGAAAACAGCATGTGTCTTTGATTGAATCAATGGATTTATTCAAAAGTGCTAATTAATTCTGGAAAAACACAGTGAATGTTGCCATTGTGTCAAACAAGTGATTGAATCATTCACTTAATTCGTGTTGATTCACATTCATAAACATAATTTCCTAAAGTAAGTGTAAAGGTACAAATATTTTGTATTCACAAAAACACTTAAGAATGTTCTTATCTTTTTTGTTCCCAGATTTTTTAGAGAAACTGCAGATTGTTCTAAAGCCTAAACTTGAGAAGATTTTAAATTCATGAAAATAATGTTCTTAAAAATCATTGTAAAATAACTTCTTAAAGTTAGGATAACACAACTGGTCTTAAATTCCCAATACTAAGATTTATTAAATTTATTAAGTTTAATAAATTTATTGGGTTGTTTCAAATATTAAACATTAGAATGTAACACTATCTACATATAATATATATTTGTATTTATATATTTTTATTATTTTTTTAATCTTTTTTTTTTTTTTTTTAAATAAAAGACTAAGGTGTTATCTGATTGTATAGTATGACAGTTCTTACCAATGACTTGTTGTACAAAAGCAATGTCATACTCGCAATCATGCATTTTTTTCAAATATTATGCCTTTGGCCAAATTGCAGTGATATTGCTTAGTATACTTTGTATTTCTTGTTTATCTTTGTCAACTTGTTCTGTTCCTTCTATGTGGATATGTGCAAGAGTTATTCCTCTGTTCAAAGGTGGAGATTCATTTAATATGAACAATTATCGTCCAATTTCTATTATTTGTTCTATTACAAAAAGTTTTGAGAAACTTATTTTTAATCAGTTATCTCTTTATATAAGTTCACCAAATACTCTATCGCCATTTCAGTCTGGTTTCAGACCAAACTTTTCTACTACTACTCCCCCTTTTAACATTCTGAAATGTTGTGTTTTTTCATCCTTTGACAAAGGCCAAGCCAAAAGTGCCTTTTTCATCTATCTTTCAAAGGCTTTTGAATGTTCAATCATTACCTTCTTTTCGATAAATTGTCTTCCACTGGTTTAACTAGAAAATGCTCTTGTTTGGTTTAATGCTTATCTGCATAACAGGTATGTTGTATTACAAGGTTTTCAGTCTGATTATTTGATTGTTTTAAAAAAGGTGTTCCTCAAGGTTCTACTCTGGGTCCAACTACTTTTTTTCTATTTTTATAAATTATCTATCTGTAATATGCTAAAATTGCTCTATACATCTTTATGCTGATGACACTGTTATTTACACCACTAATTCTGATTAGTTGCAACATCTTAACTCCTCTTCTGATTGGAATAATCTTTCTCAGTCTTTGAGATTTGTTACTTCCATTTATTACTTTAGACCATCTTTATTTTCTTATCTCAAAATAATTTGTGTATGCTTTAAAGTTTTATTAGGTTGATTCTGTTTATATATGACATTGATTGTTTTGTAATCCTGCTGTGGGTTTGGGGGACTGGTTGAACATGTCTTCTGTTTTGTGTATTTGTGTGTGTACATATTTGTATGGTTTTGGTTATGTTGTAATATTTTGTTTTTGTGTTTTTAGGACCCCCTTGAAAAAGAGATGTCACATCTCAAAGTGCTAGCCTTTCAATAAATTCAAAGTACCATACAAAAAAGGGGCATGCTGTCACAAGCATTGGGGCAAGTTGTCAGAATGGAGCCTACCATAAACAATCAAATATAAGCTTTTCAGCAATATATTAGCAATGAACAATGCATGAAGCAGCCAAAATGTAAAATGTAACATACCAAAATATTATTAATTAATGCATGTTTAGCATTTAAAAACAAATGTACCTTGCCCGGACCAGACGCAGTTACACACAGAGTCTCACACTCTCTGTTCTGCTGTTTGCCATGTTAGGGAGTTAGGTGACAGGAAGACATTAGTGAAGACTGGATACTAATCCACTCTGGGTCAGTGGACAGGGCAACAGTGAGGGACAGAGAGAGATGGACTCTTCAGAGGAAGAACAGACAAGGCCTAGTCCTCTGAGAGACGTTGTCAGAAAAGAAAAGAATGATTTTCTTGCTCAAAAAAAAGAGAGATAAAATCATTGGGGGAAAATGGTATATGTGTAGTAGAGGGGGCTACTTGTGTCACTTCTCGGTCTCATTTCCTTTTCTATAAACTAATCAAGAGAGATAAGAAACTGCCAAAATAAAAATAAAAAATTAGTTTCTCTTTATATTTTTAATATATAGACAATATTATTTCTGCATTCCTGTATAAATGTTATTGCTTGAATGTATCATTTGTAAATAGATAAAAAAAAATGTTAGTTATCATAAATGTAAAAATAAAATGTTCATTTGTGCCAATAGGGGGCGCCTATTGTTTGCATTATGCAAACAAGGGCTACCGTTCCATAGTCTTTTCATATGGTCCATTATGAGGCAAGCTCTGTTTGTAATTCATTCTGGCTTTCTCTCCTTCCACACACACGCGCGCACGCAAGCACAAACACACACACAGTCTAGACATACAGGTTTCGCTCTACCTTGTCAGATGGTCCACAAATCCCAATTCCATGATTCCCTCGTTAGGGCTCCTGTCCAAGCAGCTCTTAATTAGCACTCCCTTACTCCCAAATGGAGTGAGCCAGTAAGGGAGAGAAGGAGACGTGTATATAGTAATTACAGGTCTCCATCCACTCCCTCTGTCCCTCAGGGTATAGAGTGTGAATCTGAATCACTGAGCACTGTTTAACAGGTCTGATGACACGCTCATCTCACCTCTGAGCTGCCCACAGCAAGCTGATCCACAATCAGGTGGTTCTAATACATGTTTAACACAGCTATAATACAGAAGAAGCCTAGCAGATCTCAGACAAAAGTGTCTGCTGTTTTACATCTGTTCCAACATAGTCATTTCCATTTCTGTGTTTTCTGAATAATTTAAGCCTTACATTTTTTTTTCTCCACTAAGCAAAGCAAGCTTTTTTAGCTTTTTATCTACTAAACAAAGCTTGTTTCTTTCACGGAATAAAAATACAAAATAAAAAAGGTAATTGTGACTTTTTATTTCACAATTCTGACTTTTTTCTCATAATAGCAAGTTCATATCTTACAATTCAGTTTTTTTATTTTTATTTTTTATTCTCTGTAGTCTGAATTTTCAAAAAATAAATAGGTTATTTTCTTATTTTACTCATTTTTTACAACATTTTCTCTCACAATTTGGATTTGGGTGGAATGGGTCCCTTTGATAAGCAAACATCTGTGAAAACTCCACAATGAAAGAACAAAACTGTGCATGTGTGTGTTTTTAACACACAGGTAGTTTGCTTACCAGACACAAGTGGATACGATTGAGGCCCTGCAACAGTGGAACCCAATTCTGCTCCCGTCTGATTGGCCAAACTGTTCTTCATCTCCTCCAGTCCGCCAGCCAAAGACGCCATAGCCGAGTAATCAGATGTCTATGGAGAGAGATTTCATTAGATGGCTACAATGGAAGAAAATCAACTTTATGAAATGCATGTTAACCCTCATCTTTGTGTTTGTGAATGGCACACAGGTACGTAGTCAACACTAATGAGTAGTGGTGGCATAGATATGTGGCCGACCTCAGACTGACCCCGCTTGTGTGCTTTCATGACCAATTACTTACATTGATCTCTGTCCCACCCCACAGTGATTCATCTCCATTGGCAGTAATGGGGTTTGTCACTCAGGTGTGGATGTGGTTTGATGGCAGAGTTTGGGAAGTGAATGTCGCTTCTGTTTTAGTCCAGGAGGAGGTTAATAATAACCATGATTAGGAGTGAATTAAACCTCAACGAAATCCTGATGGTACACCTGCCCCTGCTGTTACCATACAGTTACATCATTACAAGCTATAACCATCCACTTTAACATTCCTGTAAATAAATGTTAAGCTGCAACTAAGCTTGTGCTTTTTTACTGGGCATACTAATCCTCTCTGTCTACTCAGAATGGTTCCATTAAAAAAAAAACTACTAGAACCACATAATTTGATTTCAGGAAGAGTTTTTTGGATTTTAGTCCATGTCTGTCCATCTATATTTGTACTCCTAAAAGTTACACATTTACAATTTTGCAGTCACTCACTGAATCTGTCAAAGTGATTCTTTAATGAACTACAATTCATTGCTTTCGTCATATCCGACATAAACCAAGCACATGTTCAGCTTTCACATCTGCATAATTTCTGACTAGTTGTCCATTTGATGTTCTGTATTTAAAAATATGAAAGTAATAGTTATAATAAATAAAGTTAAAGTTATAATAAACTGCATTTTCATGTAAAAAAAAAAAAAGACTCAGTAACATCAAAATTATAAATGCCACATAAATGCAAATGCTAAAGTTCTCAAACTGATGTATGGTGTCATACAGTACATTAAAGTATAAATATCAAAATATAAATTATATATATATATATTTATATATATATATATATATATATATATATATATATATATATATATATATATAAAATGAAAAAATAAAAAGGTAACATTTACATAATCTGACACTATTAATACTTCATTTAGCTTTTTAAAAACTGTTGCCTTTACTAAGCATAAAAGTGTAAAAAAGTGCAAAATTACTCTAAGACTGGGAATAAAATGTGCAGTACCAGCTTAATACAACTTAAACATTTCTGATTATTGATAACTGAATAATTTCCTTTGGTGTTTTAATGTATGCACAATATACACTAACTATTTTTTACTGTCCTATATGCCCAAAAAGTAAATTGTAGTTCCTTGTTGTGATATGCATTCAAAGCTTATGGTAATTTTTATTTTTTTTGTTTCTTGAGCACCAAATCAGAAAATTATAATGATTTCTTATGAATTAATATTGTAATAATTGAGAATAATAAATAACTAAGAATGTAATAATATTTCACAATATTACTGTTTTTACTGTATTTTTGATCAAATAAATGCAACCTTGGTGAGCATAAGAGATTTCTTCTTTCAAAAACATTAAAAAATCTTCCCAACCACCTTTGAACAATAGTAAAACTAAAGCCTTCTATCTATCTATCTATCTATCCATCTATCTATCTATTGCACAGATCACATTTCAACTGCAAGAAAACTGAATTATTTGTTTGTTTGTTTGTTTGTTTGTTTGTTTGTTGTTAGCCCAGATTATTGAGAGAGGGAGGTTTGTCTAAAGTACTAAAGAATTGTGGATAAAACTGTAAGATACTAAAATTACAACTGAAAAACCACAACTTTTCCACAAATCCCTATCTAATACACAGCGTAAGCAGGGTGTTTGTTGGTGTTTGTGTATGAATGTATGTGTGTATCCCAGTGACCCCTTAAACACCTCAGTGCTCATCACCACGGCGAGGGCAGTAGACTGTGACCTTACCAATCACAGCTCACACCGTCCACTTCCTCCCTCTCTCTCTCTCTCTCTCTCTCTCTCTCCCTCTCCATCCCTGACTCCTTTCCACTGTCTGTTTCTCTGTGTCATTCATTCAGTCTGAGGCATTTCCTCTCTATTTATGCGGCTCGCACCCGCCCCCTCATCATGTGTGTATGTAGATGGGGAGGTTAGTGCTAGTAATTGGGGATTATGAAGTTTGGCCCTGCCTCTGACAGCAGCCTAGTGAAGATGGATGATTCTCATTTTAGCCTGTAAATGTTGTCAATTCTGAAGCTACGCAACCCATCAGCGCCCATGATGCACACACACATTTCACATATAGACGCGGCAAACAGTCACACACACCACAGCTGGGGCAAAGACTGGAGAGAAGCTAGAAATTGAGAGAGAGAAAAAATGTATAAAGCAATGGGGTTTGTAAAATAAATTGAGATGAAACAGAAAAAAAGAGTAAAAGACAAAAAACAACAACAAAAAAAAATACTTTTATTGATTTTGACTAAATAACAAACAAACTGAAACTCACTGGAATTCCATTTCAACTGTATTCCTTGCTCTCTCGATTTCTCTCTGGGGTCACAGTTTTCTCGGGGGTCATTTTTGACACAGCCCCTCTGTAATGGCTCTCCTCTCCGCTCACATCAATAACAGATGAGGCCCCTAATCGCGCGACACCAAAATAATTTCACCCCAACCCGCAGTCACATTTACATAATAGTATTTCCTCTCAGACGCTCTTTCTCTCTTCCATTCCCTCTATCTCCCTTCCTCTATTTTTTCCTCAGCTTGTACGTATTGTCTCTTCGAAGAGCCTGTGAACTGCACTATGTGTGTGTGGGACTGAGAAAGAGTGATGGGGGAGGTATTTAGCAGTGCATGCAGTATTAAATGAGCCTGACTGGCAGGGAGGCATTTATTGGTGAGCTCTTCTGAAGCAGAGAGTCACGGCTCTCAACATGTGTAATGCACACTCACAATTCTAAATGCTTTATTTGAGAGCATGTTGCATTTGAACTTTTTTTTATATTTTTTTTATGAAATCTAATATACGTAGAGGGCAAAGTCATCATTACCCTCATTCCAAACCTGTACACATAAAAAGAAGATGCACACAAAAGAAGATTAATTTGGCTAATTTGGCATGTATAGAAAATATGGCTCAAAGTGTCACATTGCTACTAGAATGTTTTGCGACACTTTCAAAGTGAAATGTCCAGTGAGTGGTACTAAAAACATCTTCAGTTTTATACTAGTATCTAGCAACATTTTATTTGCATTGGTTTTTGTATGTACTTTAGCATTTCAGAAATGAAATGTCCAGTGAGTGGTATTAAAAGGTTAATGTTCTGTCACACTTAAGTACCACCTGCACTAAATCCAACCCGATCATATGAAAGTGTGTATCAATAGCATGAGTTTATGTTTCGATTTGGTATACTGATTATACAAAAAAATTGACTTTGGCGTGCAGATGATACACAATGGGTAGGATTAGAGTTGTGGGTAGATGTGTATATATACGCGAGAATTGCGTATCATATGCACGCCAACAAATTTTGTATCATATGCACGCAAAAACTGCATATTATATGCATGCCAAACATGTGCGTATTGTGCACACCAAAGTCAATTTTTGCATCACCATGATTTTCTGTTTTTATTTGGCATACTATTTATATGCATTTTCATGAGACTGGGCTCACTAAATCATACACTAAACCTTACCAATAATGTAAACAAAAACAAATATTAGATTAAAAAAAAATGCATTTGCTGAAGCAACAATGCAATTTAGTTTGCTTCTACAAGTCTTTAAGCTCTTTTATCGTAACTTGTGTTTCACAGGACTCGTACCCAAGTGTTATGATATGTAAGCAATGCTGTACCAGGTGAGCTACTGAGCAAGTTTACTATGTCAGAAAAGTCACACTATGGAGCTGGCTATATGATGCAAACATCACACTGTATTAGTTTACATATCGTGCACTATGGTAAAAGTATTTTGAGGTCATAACATAGTTTTGTTCAAGCAACCGCATGAAAATAAGTCTTTATTAATTGATAATCTGCTCCAAAATCATAATTTTTGTGAAAAGTTTTTAACGTCTTACTGCCTTAATGTCTTGCTGACTTTAATGTGTTCTTTTCAGCTGGTAACAGCAGTGAATTGTATATTTACATAATTTTTCTAAATGACTGAGTCAAACAACTACATCCATTTTTGCTCTGAACTCTATATTTACCTCTGGAGTTCATAATAAAAAAAAAATAAAAAAAAAAAAAACATTCACTTTATGAATGACTGGAAATTTCCCTGGAAAGTGCCTTTCTCTCTCTCTTTCTATCTCTCTCTCTCTCTCTCTCTCTCTCTCTCTCTCTCTCTCGACTCTTGGTCTGGTTGAGTAATTAGTTCAGTGTAAGGGTTGTTGGGCTGTTGATGTATCTCTGGCATAATGTAAGTAGATGGAAAGAGGAAAATTCAAATGAAATGACTCTCACGAGCGTGCGCTGTTTTATATGCTCCCCCTTGAAGTGCAGGACACTAATTAATAGATCTGCCAGTGCTTAATGGTCCTTCCAGCACCACAAACTGGGAGATGGAGAGAGCAAATGAGAGGAGAAGTGGAAAGAAATGTAAAAGAGGTGGAGAAAGGATGCAGGAGGGGAGGATGAAAGATGAAAAAAGAAATTTCATCACTATCTAATAGATATAACTTGACGGTAAATTTATGGGTGGAGAGAAAAGAGATACATTTACATTTAGTGTTTACCATCATAGCAGATGCTTTTTTACCACAGTGACTTTGCACAGTTTCAGTGCAGGTAAGGTATTATTGAATTATTTTCATTTAATTTTTTTTTTTTTTTTACTTATAATTAATAACATTAAAATGAAAAATTGTGAAGGTTTTTATTTTAAACATTTTGTTATATGTTTCATTTTAATTAAAAAAAGGAATTTATTATTTATTATTTTCTTGCTTTGTATGTAAGACTTCTATACCTAAAGATTTCTGAACTTGATGGCACTTGATCAGCCAGCATATAATCCTCACCAGTGGTCAAATGTGCACTCTTTTCAGGATACAGGTGTTTGAGCCAATCACCTGAGCCGTAAATATCATGTGACATGCTATTGGATCTATTGTAAAGACAAGTTTCCTAGTCGAAAAAGGAACATGAACGTCCTCTCAAATCATATTTGCAACATCACACCAAACAGTAATACTCATTCCATTCACTATTTTTAGTTTACTTTTACAGTCACATTGTGTTTATTATTGCGCCATTTAACTATTCTAACTTAAACTTTCCAACTTGTAGATCTGAAATAAAGATTTCATGGAAGCTTAGTGGTCCTGACAGAAGTCATCCAATGATTTGTAGTTCATTTGAAGAGTTCAGATGCAAAACCCTCTAAAAGCCATTTGAAAATTTCCTTTAAAATTAGCATTTTTATTCGGCTGCTGTGTTTATGTTCAGTAAATTCACTTTAATGTCATTGAATAGTTTTCTTCTCATTGCCATTAAAGTGAAATAACTTAACATAAACACAGGAGCTTGATAAAAATGCTAATTTCAGAAGAAAATTTCAGATGGCTTTTAGAGGGTTTTGCATCTGAACTCTTCATTTATATCCTAACTTAACTTTTTAGTATTTGAGATTCAGAATTCATAAATGTTGTGTTCATTTGTCAAGATTAACTTGATGAACAAACCAAGTAAAATGAAATTTTGTTGGTCACAGAGTTTAATTTCTTCAATAATCCAAAGGCCAATGGGAAAATCCAGCTTTTGTCGAGGGACCCAGAGCTATGCTAACAGGTTGGCCTACAAGAATATGTAATCCCTGCAGATTTTATCTTTCCAAATTATATTGCTACTTCTAAATAGCCTAAAGATGCAGAGAAGTTACAGAAGTTCAGAATGAGAAATGTTTTGAGTTTGAATGTTACAGTGCATTATCGTACAAACTGTTTTATTTTAAAGAGTAGGGAAAAGTCAAATTTCATGATATAATTTTCATTTTAAAATGAGAGATGCTGAAAGTGACTTTTACTGGTGTAATTTAACATAAACAATTTGATTTGATATTAAATAGTAGTCATTTATTTTGATGTTACTACATCAAATGTTACTATGTTACTATGTTTGCACACTTTTAGGTTATCTGAAAAAATGAATGATATAATCACACCATAATTTTATATAACTGAGCCCTTATGTACCCTAATCTAATCAGCAGCTATAGAGGAAAGAACAAAATCAAGTCCAAAGTTCATTTCATGCCCCTAGGAGACACAAACACACTCAAACAGAGTCAAGCCCTCCATCATTTCTCTCTCCTTCAGCAGCATTCACTCTTTCAGTGGGAGGAAAACAACCCGTCACTCAATCACACAAGACCACTTAGCATATACCTCTCTTGCACACTCTCGTTTCTGAAAAGACAGCTCAAACTTCCCAGTTCTCAATTTGTCTGATCGTTTGTGCCACAACAAACCTGACTCACACACACCCAAGGGATGTGGACTGACCCTAAGGTTAATGCCCTGCTCAGTAGCCTTTGACCTTGCCAGCCGCAGCGCTCAGTGGTGAAATGGACAGAGGAATTATGGGGTCTTTCAGACAAGTCTATAGAACTCTGACACTGGCCTTGTATGTGTGCCTGAATGAATGTGGGGGTGATAGCATTTGACTTTTGAGTGACATCTTTGACTGCCTATTCTTGTGATCAATTGTTATGCATCACATGATTGTCTGTATGTGCATATGGCTGTACTTTTGCATCCTATCTGTTATGTGTCAGCATGTCTAGCCATACTGCAATCATTTAAAAGTACTGCAAACACAAAACATAGCTAGAGGCAAAGACATTCTTTGACCAGAATAAAGGCCTATTTTTAAGGATTTTTCCCCAAAAATGGTAAAAAGTGTTAGTCTAAAAAGCTGTGACAGAAATAATCTATTCACAATTTAGCCAATCCAGTCGAGACACATCTTACACAGATCATTTGCTTTAAACTCAAAATGTTGACATTATGTACTCTCCCTTACATCACTCTAAACTAAACTTACTTTTTCACAAAGTGTCCCAGGACTGCCACTGGCGGCAACATCATGCATTAATTATGATTTTTGAAATGTTCACTTGGACATATAAACATTATGCCATATGGGTAACTTTTGCAAACTAACGAAAAAGTGTTTGCTACTGAACCCTAAACCTCTACGCAGTGCTGAGACTTAACCTCAGCCAAAAAACTACATCAGGGGGACATCAGCACCAGCAGGGTCAAAGCCCCAGCATTAGCTCAGAGAGGTGAAAGTTCAGCATTAGCTTCAGTGTGGGGGTGCATAGGTCAACAGCAGGGTTGGGACAGGGTCAAGCGATACTGGCAGCCAGGCAAGGGCAAGCATGAGCTTTAAGAGGAGGTGCACACAACCACCGTGGCAGGATACACACCCCTACCCCCCAGGCCTTACCTGGGCGGGCTTGTAGCTGCTGCTGTCAGGGACGGGATAAATGTCGGGATATGGCTGTCGATCAAAGACATGGTCCAATACCTCGAGCTGCTGTGGTGTAAAGAGCTCTCCTCGCATCTGCTTCCGCAGGAAGTCCCGCCCTGAGTGGGCGTGGCCATTCGCCAAAGGAGAATCCTGTAGAACTGGAGAGAGAGTCAAACAGATTTCAGAGTTTTAGATGTAGTAAAAAATAACTGTAATCAAACTTTACTGTTACAGAAATGTAAAGAAAAATTTGTCGGCAAAAAAAGGTCTTTTATCTGATGTCACTAGTGTAGTGATGTATAAACCACAGCTAATATAGAAGTCACTTTCAAAATTCACTTACAAATTCACATGACCAAAATGAGCGTAATTTATTTTGCACCCTCAAGACAAAACTGCTGGATAACAATTGGAATAACTCTTTCACCCCAAAAATGTTGACAAGAAATGTTAAACTTAAAAAATACTGTGTGTACATAGTTTAAACAATCTTCTCAATCTCAATCCTGTTTCACAGGAGAAAGAAGGTCATAAAGGTTTGTGACAACATGAAGGTGAGTAAATGGCTATTTTTCCTTTTTAACAACTGTTGTGTAAAAATAGGTCAACCTGTCTTATTTGTAACAACTTGGTATTAGTATCTAAAACTTAGTATCTAAAAATCTATTGCTACCAGGGTTTCCGCGGGTCCTTAAAAAGTTATATAAATGTTCTTTTCAAAGTCTTTTGGTATTTGGTATAAAAATTATATTTTGGGGACGGAAATAGCTTAATGTGACAAACTTCAAAATGCTATGATTTTATTGAATAAATATGAGCTCTGCATCTTGCAAAGTCATGTGCTGGCTACTTTGTGTATAGTGGTTACTGTGGAAACCGCTATATTGCTTCTGTTTCGAAAGTGCCACCTGCTGGCAGAGAATGAATTAGCATTTTCAGTTAGTCTTTCTTCTGTTTTTGTTCAGATTTCAGACCAAAGCGAAAAACAACTAATATTTTTATGCAGCAAACATGCAGAGTTGTACATTTCAACCGGTGGATTGATAAGAAGCTAACACATTATACCAGCGATTCTCAATTCCAGTCCTTGCGCCCCCCTGCTCTGCACATTTTGTATGTTTCCCTTATGGCTTCAGACGTTTGTTCTATTCGAATGTAAGTGCCCTGCGAAGTGGACATCACAGGATATTCTACCATGATTCTGGTTCGAGGCGAACATATATGTTCCATTCAAAGTGCACTGAAGTGTGTGTGACATGAATTTAAATTGTATTTATCTACAGAGGTATATGATGTCACACTTGTCCGTGTGTGAAGATGTTGCGCAGCACAAATCCTAGAATGAATGTTCCGAAGTTAAGTAAACTTCAGTGAACACTGTGCAGGGACCATGTCAATTGGAACACTGTTCATGCATGGAGCTCACTTCTAACGAACTGATTACCCGAATCAGGTGTGTTAACAAAGAGAGACATACAAAATGTGCAGAGCAGCGACCACTGCATTATACTAATATCTAAACAATTAATACACTAAGAAGAAGAGATATTCACACTGGTCTGTTATTGTGGGGACATTTTCAAGCCCCTAAACATGAAATGGCTCAAAACAAAACATGATTGGTTGCTTTACCTGTCAGTCATATGGCCTCTTGGGCGAGCCTTGGCCATTCAAAGTGGTCAAGGTTCCCAGACCTTCTGCCTTTTGACTTTTGTTCTGACTTTTGTTTTTGTGAAAACTTGTATCTGAACTGTAAATCTTGCTTTTTATAGTCATTTTACAGTTTATTATTTTACCATGGACTTTTCCCTACCCTACTCATATGATATTAATTTTATTTATGCAGGTCTTAAAAAGGTCTTACATTTAATTCAAAAAATCCTGCAGATATCCTGGCTACATCCAAAATCTCCAATACTCTGAATGTAAACTTCAGAATCTCACTGGAATTAGTAAGTCAATCGGGTACCTACTGTTTTATGAATTTTACCTTTGAAATGCTACTCTTTGTTTTTTGTTTTTTTTTGTTTGTTTTTTTGGTCTACTACGTACAGTATATGGTAGGGAAGTGGGGATGCAGGGCCTGGGGATGCAGGGCCTTATTTCTCTTTGTCATTATGATCATAAGGGTAAGTACTTGAACTTTTCTGGAAACTATCACACAGGGACTCAAGCACCGAACAGGCATACAAACATAGATTCTTGGACTTGCGTCCTCCTCTCTGAGTGAGTGTTAAGGCAGCGCGTGAGTCAGTTATTACTGGGCTGTTGAGTTTCTGAAGAGACAATTATAAGAGCTGAGAAAGCTACAGCCCTCAAATGATTACAGGGAGAGAAAAAGAGAGAGAGAGAGAGGGATGAAAAAAGAAGAATAGAAACGAAAATCCCTGATATAGAGCCAATTCATTTCTTCAAAATGCCTCCGAGAGGTTATTCTAGGGAGTTAGAGTCAGAGGCCAGAGCAATCCCCACAAGACGAGAGAGAGAGAGAGAGACAGAGAGAGAGAGATATGGAGGGATAGAGGGATAAAATGACAGGCAGACAAAGCAGCTATCCAAACATTCCCTTTTTCTCCTTCATTTGAACACAGAAATCGATCCATTTGAATGTGAATTCAGATCCAGTTTACTGCCATCTGTGGTTATTTAAAAGAAAGATCTTCTTGTCTCCGACTCGTTGATGGCGTGCAGGTCCCATGTGTCTCTAATACACCTCAATGCCAGGACTTACCTTCAACAAAGCTTAAATGCTCTCTCTCGCTCTGTCTCTCTCTCTCACACACACACACACACACACAGAGAACACACAGAGAGTGTATGATCTCCAGTGTTTTGACCCTCTTAATCCCAGCGGTCAGTGTGTCTGATAGAATTCAATTGATCAATCATGTCTGTGAGATGGCACCATTTCAGCAGGTTTATTGCTTTCCACTCTTCTCAAAGACTGTCCACTGACAGCACACACACACACACACACACACACACAAAAGATGTCTGAAAGTGTGCATCAGTACATATATCTTGGTTTAAAAAAAAAAAAAGCAGTTTGTAAACTGCCACACTCTGGAGTGTTTGTCTGCATCAGCAGGGGCCAAAACATCTGAGACCACTAGTGAAAATGCATTCATTTTGCATTTTTCTAATTTAATACAAAAGTTGTTTTATGACAAATTTAATTATTATCTCAAAAATGTAATTCACAATTTCTTTATAATTTAATTCCCCTTTTCTTTCAAAGACAGCAGCATGAATCATATCAAGTGTGATCATGTTGATGTTGTTATCCAACATAATTTAAAAATGATCCTAAGAGCATCTTGTGCTCAGCAGAAGAAAATCTGACCTTTTGTAAGGAGTTCAGATGGTCAGTGGTACAAATTTGTTTTGTTTTTTATTACTGACTTATAGTGAAGCATTTTAATTAAATTTAATTATATTATATTATATTTAGTGCTGTCAGTTTCAGATAACCAGTTTCACAATATTTTGCAAGCAAAAAAGTCTATAGGGTTGCGATATATGAAGCACAGCTCACACAGAAGCCACTTTCTAACCAACTGGCAAATCAGAGCGACCAACTTGAACCCACTGTGAAATCTGCATTGAGAAATCTTTCACCCTCAAACTAAACTCCCATTTGCTGGATACCTATTGAAATGACTAACAGTTAATGTGACCAAGGTACCTTAAGAACAAACATTCACAAAATTTCTAATGTTTCCACTTAAACTACTACTTCACATGTCCTTAAACATCCATATCCTTCTGGGATCACTTGACCTTACGAAAACACAGCCATCGAGTGCCAAAACAATGTTATGGACTTTTTTCCAGTCGTTTTTATTACACAGATGCGTGGTTATCTGTGACTGTTTGTGTGTGAGTGTGTGTTATGTGTGTTTCGCAGTGTCAGCCACCGTGTGTGAAATGCAATTTCAGACAGATCTGGAAGCCCACTCAGCCATATCAGAGCAAAAGAGAGACAGAAAGAAAAGAGGTCACCAATAAAGCTATTTTCACCAAATTTAAACAAACACACCATACCAGCATCACGTTTAACCAACCTTCCTCAAGTTTCCAACCCCCTAAAAAAAAAAAACACATGCACACAAACAGACTCATTGGTCTTAGGTATTCAGTTGGCCGGTGTTTCTCTGGCCTTTTGTCTTTCAGTCTCTGAACCTGCTATAGGGAACCACTCTCTGTAACCAGACACAATACAGCCCAGCTGCATTCAGGGTTAACCCTACTATTCACACACACACACACACACACAGAAGGAGAACGGAGGAGAGGCATCTTCCTTGCTTCAAAAGCAGAGACAATAGCAACAATGAGATCACCGTTGTGCCCCCTCTGTCTCTTTCCGTCTTCCTCTCTCTTTCTCTCAGGGGTGAGGTTGAAGGTTTTTTGGGGGCAGAGAAAACTGCTTGGTGGATTCCTTGTGCACTTGATACACTTAGAGAGAGAGAGAGAGAGAGAGAGAGAGAAAAAAAAAAAAACAGACAGATAGTGTGTGTGTGTGTGTGTGTGTGTGTGTGTGTCAACCTTGACAGATCAAAGTATGAGTCTCTGAAAGGGGGATACCAACCTTTAACAAATCCCACTGTTATCATCTATCCCCTATCCTCCCTCTCTCTCTCGCTCCCCCTCTCTTTCACAATCCCCCTACCTTATTAAAAATTTCCTCTATCTTCCATTCAGCATATTCCACAGAATGAACGAGATAAAAATGACTGAAATGAAACTGGACAAGAAGTGAACATATTAAACAGTAGAGAAAACCACATCTACCCTGATGATGTCCACTGCGGAAACAAATAATCTAGGTTTGTTTAATTTAAACAAACAAACTAAAAATAAATATATATATTTTCAATAATATTCATCATTTCCTTTCTTTTCCCTCATGTTTTGAAATTGTTACCTTAAAGAAAGGTTTCTTTATTGTTTCAGGGGGCAAAGAGAACATTGTCCGACCCCTCTGCCCCGTACCACAGGCCTCCTGTCTTTCTTTATTCTATTTCTCCTTTCCTCCACTCCTCCCCTCATCCATTCCTCCTCCGTTCAGAGAGAATGGACAGACACAATGCTTCTGTTCTAGAGGCCCCACAAGTCAAGTTCTCTCTTTCAGATCACTTCCCCTGGGTCAAAGGGCATCAGTGGGCTTTCTCCAAACACATATACACAACACACACATACACACACACACACACACACACACACACACACTAAGCCATCCAAACCCTCTGTTACTTCTTTTCCTGTTTGTGAGCAGCTGGAAATCATAGTGTCTTGCTTCACTAAACATGCTTTTTGACTCCCTCTCCTTTTTTGAAAGCATTACCACTAAGCATAGAAATTCCTAGTATTACATAGACACAATTTATTGAAGTGTATGGAAAATGTCTTTATTTAATTTCTCACTTTCTTAGGATTGGGTTTCGATAAAAATTTATCCATTCAATTCCCATGCACAAGTTACAGTTTGATTGAAATTATTTTGGGTATATTTTAATTGTATTAAAATACACATGAAAGAATCAATGATTTCAAAAAAAGAGGCAATGAGAACATCTCCAAAAACATACACACATTATAAGATTTGAGCTAAACTGGTTGTGCTGTATGTTTTTGATTCAATAAAAAGAACCAGCTCCTGAGACTTATTCATTGTAGGAATCAGTATGCAGGTTGCACTGTATGTTTTTGATTCACTTAAAAAGAAATCATAAATCATACGTCATTTGTAGCATGAACTGGTCTACCCTGGCTGCCCTGTATGTTTTTGATTCACTTAGAAGAACCGGCTCATAAGCATAATTTGTTTCCACAATTGGTCAATAATGGTTGTGCTGTATGTTTTCACTTCAAAGAGTGGGCTCATAAGCATCACTCATTGCAGGAATCAGTCTGATCCCACTGTATAGTTTTGTTCCCAGTGTATGTTTTTGATTCACTGGTGCACTAGTTGCTTTATATGTTTTTGTATGCAGGTCACATCTCAATCAAGACTTCTTTTCTTATTCAGGGTGCATGTCTTGTAATTGTTTAACATGCGATGCGAATGGAAAACTCACAATGACTCAGATGAAAGATGATTTCTTTGGTGTAATTCTACTGAAGCGGTGCAGAAAACATCCCTTTTTTTCTTTCTCATGCTCACGAAATCATGCACAGTCTGCACACTCCTTATCATGCCTTATGCTTTTCAAATTATAGGCTACGAGCTGCCAAAACTATCGCTCATGTTACTTTATGCCTTCAGCAAACCCATGAGAACATCCCTCGCTGCGAGCGCACAGACACACTCACATACTGCAAAACATCACAGCACTGACCACCCGCAGTTTCACCATGTCAATTAAACACACAAATTCATTTAGTCGCCCCTCCCTCTCTGCTGGATGTGATGTGTTGCATTAATTAAAGTGGCAGACGTCGGCCTAATTGGAGCTTGGATGAACATTGATGTGTGTGTGTGTGTGTGTGTGTGTGTGTGTGTGTGTGTGTGTGTGTGTGTGAGAGAGAGAGAGAGAGAGAGAGAGAGAGAGAGCAAGAGAGAGTGTGTGTGTGTGAGGGAGTGTGTGTGTGTGTGTGTGAAAGAGAGAGACAGAAAGATATATAGAGAGAGAGAGAGAGAGAGAGAGAGAGAGTGTGTGTGTGTGTGTTCAGCTAAGCCAGTAGTTAGCATCTATAGTTTATGCATGTTGTTCATTTTACATGGAGTATTATTATATTATATTTCATACAGTATACACTATAAAGACTAAAAATGTTATCCTGTCAACCTTTTTAACAGCAAGTTCCCTTACTATATACTGTAATAGATCTAACAGGACATTTTAAGTAATTTTACAGTAAAATACTGTTAAACGTACAGACTTTATGATGTCATCATAATTACATTACAGTAAAAAAAGATTAACTGATATTCCATGCAAGAGAATTTACATTTGATGGTATTTTGTTTAAACATTTATGTTTCTTGTTAATTTCTGATAACAATTATCTACATTTGAGTTTTTAGTTACATTTTATGTTGCTTATTAATGTTTATTACATTTATTATATTACATTTTACATTTTAGTGTAGTATGTTACCATGATGGTGTTTTGTATTTCATGCAGTTTATTACTATACACCTCAGCTTGTGGAAGGGCTATCTAATTCATCATTATATTATTGTAGTGGCTATCAGTATATTTTACAGGCACAAAACAGAGTAGCAAAATCTCATATTAACATTATATCAGTTAATGAAATTGTTACAGTTTTGTTTTTACTGTAAATTTAATTTAAATCCCTTAACCCTAAAATCTTGCTACCATAAGTTTTACAGTAAGGTTCTAACAACCACAGCTAATACCATAAATTTCATGTATTCATTTAATAGTCTATATACATAGCATCAAAAAACATATACTGTCAAAACATTTATTCTTTATATTTACATATAATTACATATATTTTATTGATAAAGATATAGGAACCAACATTGTTATTTTAGTATTAATTTAATGTATTATTTGTTTTATTTAGTTTATTAATATTTTCAGTTTTAACTTTTAGATTTTCAGTATATAAATATGAATTTAGTTTCATGAATTTAGTTTCATATTTAGTAGTTTTGTTGTGTATTTTTGTCATTTTTTGTTTAGTGTGTATATATATATATATATATATATATATATATATTGTTTGGTTTTTGTTTTACGTTTTGTTTTGTTTGTTTTTTTTGGGGGGGGGGTTATATGTCTATTTTTTCCGTTTTAGTTATTTTAGAACATCAAATTAAACTTTAGTGCATCAAATTAAAATGAGGTGAAAATGAAAATTTCTGAAAAATTTCTTTATTTTTTACTTTATTGTTTTTTTTTATTATTGTTTATTGCTAATGTTTTAAACATAATTTTATAATTTTATACAATTTTATACATTTTATTTTATAACATAACATTTTTGCTAATTTTATTTCAAGCGATGACTTTTTATGGTTTTGATTTTAGTTTCAGTTTTAGATTCATCTGAAATAACCCTGGGCAGCAAATAGAAAGGAATCTTCTATTGTTGATGTCTGGTTTAAGTAATACTGTGCATGAGTGTATGTGGGTGACATCTGGAGTTCCCTCATGTACTGCAGGGGTCTGCCAAGCAATGGCTTTTTAATAGACACATGTGTGCAAACACACATGCGTGTGAGTCCACATGCACATGCTGTGCCTCCCCTGGATAGAGATGTTTATCTAAGACGTGCCAGCGGTGACCAATCCCCCTCCTACTCTGATGCATCTGTCAATGTTCAGCAACTTCCATCTGTGCTCTCGGTGCTTGTGTGCATGTGTGAGAGTGCATTGAAATGATGCTGTGCATAGAAATGAAATAAAGAACGAAAGAAGGATAAAGACGAAGGTTTAATTCAGGCTGTAATTGATTTTTTGTTCTGTAATTACTGGTAGTTACTAAATGTCCTGCATGAAATAAATTCCCTATATTGTGCAACAGCATTAATAATACTTTAAGATAACTTTAGAGTGAGTTTGGTGTAGAATTAAATGTTCAAATAACCTAGGCTTTTTCAGTTTCCGAAAACAAAGCACACATATGGACTTACTTTCATCTCTCTTTCGTTTGTTTGCGTCGGCGGGGGAGCTTATTCCCAGAATCCCACTGATGGAGTAGGAGGAGCCTGCAGCATCACTGGTTACTGCAGATACCTGGGTCACTGCTACTGTAGAGGCTAGAGGATATGAACATGGCGGACACCAATATTGCTGCTCATTGCACTGAAAGGACAATCACTTTGGTAAATATATAAATTTTTGGTAAATGTATAAATATTATGAGCAATTATTTTTTGGTAAATGTATAAATATTATGATTAACTAATGAATTAATGCATAAATATTATGATTAACTAATGAATTAATAGCATTTTACAACTTAAACTAATCTTGCATAAACATTAACACACATTCCTGATGTTTTGCGGGGGTCATTTCTATGATATCATTTCTTGTTTTAAGATTTTTTTTTTTTTTTTATGTGTAGTATGTTCTTGAGTTTTGTTTTTCCTTTCATGGTTCTTGGCCTGGCATTTTTCCTGCCAAAGACCTTTCACCAAAACCTGCTGTCACTCAATTTTGGCAACATGTTGCCGCCCAAGGATAAGACGCTAACAAGCTAACAGCTTTTTGACATGTCTGGCTGTCTGTGAGGTCTTGGCGGTAGGGGACAAGGCCACAAAGTCTTCTCTCTGTCAACCCTTCATTCCCTCTCTCTCCTCTTTATCTCACTTCCTGTCAGCTGACGTACAGCCTGAGTGACAGTACAGTGGCCCCAAGGGGACACTACGGTGTAGAGATGAGGCTAATCCCGCATCCCAACAGACTCTGCTAAAATGGAGAAGGTGGGAAAAAAGAAAAACAAATCGCTCGGAGAAAAGATAAATGCCTTTGCTCACCCGCCGCTCTCATTTGCTAACCAGGTGGAAAATGTAATGAATGCATATCCCTCCATTTTTTTTTACTCTTGATTTATCGTTTCAATTATCTGAATCTCTTATTCTTTCGCACTTTTTTTCTCCACGCGTCGAGGAATGGAAACCCGAAGCAAACGCTTCATATTCAAAATCCCTAAATTTCAATTTTCCGCCTGAGTATGAGAACTATTTATCATCATAATCTGAAGGAGACGGAGAACTGGCGAGCGTTGTGCGTGCAAAATTAATTTAGATTAAGTGGAGGTGTGCGATTATGAAGATTACTGACAGTGAGACAAGCACAGTTCAATACTTTATTAACTGCCGATGGGAGTTTTCCTCTAAAACTGATCTCAGACCATTTTTGGAGATTCCCCTTTGGTTTTTGGGGTCATTTGAGTGTCAGAACAACAGTATAGATTCAAGGTTTTAATCAAACATTAAAGATGGGAAGATAGATTGAAGTACAGTACAGTAAATGTTTAAAAATCTCAAATCTCAGTTCCCCTCATTGTCTAAGAGAGATATACAACCCTGCCTATGTTAGTCTTATAACGTAACTGGTATGTTAAAATATATTAAATGGAGAGCAAATGAGTACTTCTTTAACTTTTTACTTTTTTTTTTACTTTTTAGTTTCTCCTGAGATCTCAAATGATGACATGTGCTTTAACAATGTCTCAAACTGCTTAGATTTGATCATTTATTTGATTGGAAATACAAAAAAAAGTTTAATATATATATTATTTTATATATTTGAATATATTTCAGTATATTTATCCAGTCTTCAGTCTGACATGATCTTTTAGAAAGTATTACAATATGTTGATTTGGTGGTAAAGAAACATTTCAGAGTTTTATAGATGTTAAAAGAGTTGAGCTGCATGTAGAAACCATGATTAATTTTATCAAAGATTCCTTGAAAAAAAATGGATGAATAGATAAATAGAATAATGAACGCTTTGACGAGAAGAGAGTTCAAATCTTTTGTAACATTATAATTATCTTTACTGTCACTTTTGATCAATAGTAATGCATCCTTGCTGAATAAAAGTATTAATTTCTTTAAAAAAAAAAAAAAAAAAAAAACCTTACTGACCCCAAACATTTGAATTGGATGTGTATGACAACACCTTTTTTTCAGAAACTACATTTCTATTTTTTTTTTTATCCAAATATGTTACTCCCTAATCATCCCACCAAGAACTAAAGTTGTGTATTTAGAGTAGTTTGAAATATGACAAAAGTATAGGTGAAGTTGAATCTTACCTAAGTTATGGGCAGAGAGAGCTCCTGATTGGCCGGGTGGTTGCTGGACTTTAGTGCGAATGATCCTGCAGCAAAGTAGGAGCAAACAGACATTACCATGTGTTTAAGGTTTACCACGCAAGGTGCTGTGATACTGTATATGCTTTAATATGAGTATGCAAACATGTGAAGTGTGTGTGTGTGTATGTGTGTGTGTGTGAGAAGAGGCTCATGCAGGCTGACATGCAAACACACACACACACTTCATGCATGCCCAATCAAACAAACCACCCCCTCTCCCCCTCACCCCCCTACCTCCCTCTCTCTCCCTCCCTCTGTTTCTTTCTCTCTTGCTCTCACTCTCTGAGAAAGGTTGTCATTGTACACATGCTGTTGAAACAGTGAGCTGGACACTGCTCATGAATATGTGTTTCTTTTTACGCCACTGACTCAGTCCTTTTGTTTTCCTTTATCTATGTCTCTCTCCCTGCATTCTTTCTATCTCTTCTCCATGCATTGCTCTATCACTTTTCTAATCTACTAATCACCTTGTCCTCAAAAAATGTAGTGGTTTGCACACATACTGTTTATATTACCATTCAAAAGTTTGGGGGAGGTAATACATTTTTAAATGTGTTTGTCTCTTTTGCTCACCAAGACTGCATTTATTTGATCAAAAATAGAGTTAAAACATTAATATTTAATATATTATCACAAGTTCAAATAACTGTTTGTAATTTAATTTTTAATTTATTCCTGTGATGGCAAAGCTAAATTTTCAGCAGACATTTCTCCAGTCTTCAGTGTCACATGATTCTTTAGAAATCATGTTAATTTAATGAAACATCCACGTTGAAAACAACTGTGCTGCTTAATATTTTCGTGGAAACTGTGATACATTTTTTCAAGATTGTTTGACTAATAGAATACTTATTTTAAGTAGTTTTTTAAATAAAATGTTAGAAATGGCTTTTCTGTCACTTTTGTTCAATTTAATGCATCCCATGCTCAACAAAAGCATGATTACTGACCTCAAACTTTTGAACAGTAGTGCACAATACACTTTATTAATGTTAGCAAAGTGAAGCAATACCACAGACACATTTCAGAAAACACACTTTAAACTATTTCCACCCAATAAAATCTTTAAAATCTTGTTTTATCCCCTTACATTTTAAGAAAAACAAAGTGAATTCAGTTACTGATGATGAAATCGACTGATCAATTGGACAGAAATGTTTGGGTCAAGTTAAATGGATGGTTTTTACACTGCACACACACCTGTTGATTGAGCTGACGCTGGGCACACTGTCATTGTCACACACTCTCTCTGCCAGCAGTCTGTCTCGGATCTCCCAGGCAAACATGGTGGGGTTTTGGCGTTTGTAATCAGCGATTTTGTCCACGACTTTGGGTGTAGCAACCTTTGGTTTGGAGCCTCCGATCACCCCTGGTCTAATGCTGCCCGTCTCATAGTACCTGTGGAGCAGACAGATAGAGAGCTGTATATCACCAGGCAAGATAAACAGAGAGTTAGAATATATGCTTATCCAGTGTTGTATGCCTGTCTTGCAGTCAGTGCACAGTTGGTTACTAGTAACACAGACACAGAGAACAACACATACCTTTCACAAACATGCAAAAAATATCATTCTGTTCAGCCTGTTTACAAAAAAAACAGCCACAGATGAGCACTATCAAACCTTATATGTTATGCATACACACAGGAATTATAAAACAGGGTCCGGTCTAAATTCTGAATGGATGAGACGCTTTAAAGCCATGCAGATAACAGCACACCTGTGACCACACATTCTGTATTAATGCTGAATTGAGATACATGGCAAGTATAAACAGCCTATATTTAAGCAAAAGGTCATGGTGGAATAATCGTTATGAAATTATTAATATTAAAAAATTACATTATTATATATTATTCGTTTTAATTTATTAGTAATAATTGTTTTTAAAAGCTCTAAAATATATTGAAAATGAGGTAATTTGGTGGATTTATTATTTTAAATAATTAATATTAATTAATAATTATTCTAATATGCTGATTAGGCACTCAAGAAACATTTATTATTATCATTGTTCAAAACAGTTGTGCTGTCTAATATTTTTGTGAAAACTGTAGTGCTTTTTAGGGATCCTTTGATTAACAGAAAGTTTAAAAGAACAGCATTCATTTGAAATATGGTAGCATTCATATAAATTTGTAGCATTATATATTTTTTTTGGGGGGGGGGGGTATTTTGACACATTTCATGTATCCTTGTTCAATAAAAGTATTAATTTCTTACAAATGAAAAAAAAATATATAATCTTACTGACCCCAAACTTTTGATTAAGATAGTATTGATAGATGGTTATTAATAATATCAATATGCTTATTAACAAAAAGAAAATGTATTGGAAATTGTAATAATATTAATAAATTAATACTATCAGATTGTTAATATGAACAAATTTATTGAACACTGATGTCTCATATATTGCTCTTGCTGGTGCTTTATCAAGCAACGAGCCATGTTGTGCATTATAGAGATTTTTACCGAGGTTAAAGGGGTTTTAGGTGCTCCGCTTCATCTCACGTGTCTAACTGCTTTAGTTTAGTTAAGGTCCAACACACAAACATAAACCAAAAGCACAGCTCATGCAGCACAGCCATGAAAAGCTCACCAAAATGAGCGTGCTGAAAATTCCCTCATTAACAAGAGAGCAGAGTTAGTCATACACCTTATTTACCCAAACCTCACTTGCAGCCCACATATTAGTGTGTTTTCTGCCTGAGCAGTAAGAGGGAGGGAAGATGTTACCGCACATACACACACACGCACCGTGCGCCGCAGTAACGGTTGAGTGAGTTGGACCAGGGCTGGGGGAAGAGGGTTGAGGCAAAGGAGAACAATGGGAAACACATTTTTTTGATATAGCTAAAGGCTCTAGCACTAATCCACACCTTTATCCATTCAAATTCTGTCCTCCCCCTTAACCCCTTCCTTCCTTTCCTTCTCTCTTTCCTCCTCTCTCTCTCCCTCTCTCTCTCTGTCCTTCCAGCCATCCCTCCCGCCTCGGGAGACGTATGGTGCCAGTGTCATTTTGATGCAAATGTAAAATGTGATGAATCTTTTCTTTTTTGTCCCAGAAAGACAGAAAGAAAAGACGGCGCTTTGACTTTGGCTTCAGTGTGAGATTTGAGAATTTTTGAATTTCAACGTGTCTTCTTTGAAAGGAAGCGCTGAGTCAGCCTCAAGTTGAACCAACGAAAGAGGGAATATCAAGCGAATGGACAGCATTCATCAGTGTATGGATATTTCAGAAATTGATATTTATTATGGATTAAGTAAAAGTTGACTTGATGAAAGAACGGAAGGAGGGTTGGAAAGCATTTAAAGGCAAGACTCCAAACACATACTGGCCCCACTGTTTGAATGCAATAGAGGACATTAAGCTGGTTTCCCAGGCAAAGATTAAGCCTAGTTCTGGATAAAATGGCACAGGCAATAGAGATTCTCTATTCAACATCCTTTTCAGTCTGGGACTAGGCAAACTCTGTGTGTGGGAACTAATCCATGGTGTCTGATAGCGTAGACTACAAACACATTTAGCCAACTTTACATTGCCAATACATTGTTATATGAAATAATCATATAATATCTCAAGAAACTGAAATTCGACCTCTATAATTAGATATGAGAGGTCCAGCATGTCTAGTAACATGTTCGCTAATAGCTGCAAGCCTCATTCACTCTTTTATTATAAAACACAGCTCATGTTAATCTAAACAGCTACACTAACATTTTAATGTTTTTCAAAGAGGTCTCCAATATTTCGAAATATTATTAACATTTTATTAAATAAAAAAAAATTCAAAAAATGCTGAAAACAGTTGTGCTGCTCAATATTTTGTAAACTCTTTTTTTCCAGAGTTCTTTGATGAATAAAAGTTCAATAGAATAATATTTATTTGAAACAGAATTTTTGTAACATTATGTAGGTACTTAATGTCAATTTAATTCGTCCTGAATAAATAAACATATCAATTTTGCCCCAAAACCTTTGAACGGTACCGTACTTCTCAATGTTTTAAATGTAATGTATACAGCATGAGTATATGGAAGTAATAGAAACCACACAAAAAAGTATAGTTGTACTAAATTGTAACTATATACTGCATGTACCATGGTATTACCATTGTTCTTACGTTACATGCCAAGTACATTAGTACTTTGTACTTTGGTACTTTTTTGCTAGTGATGTTAACTTTTCTTTACAATAAGCAGAACTCACCTGCCCAGTATCTTGCTGACACAGCCGTGGCTGACCCGGAGCTGGCGGGATATGTCACACGGACGTACACCCTGATGGGCCAACTCTACTATCCTCTGCCTCACCACGTCAGGCAAGGGCCGCCCGTTTACAAACACCCCACCCAGCTGATTCACCCCTCCATGCCCTGCAGACACAAACAGTAATAAAAGGGAAACTGAGCAAATCATATCTTCCTTAAATACAGAAGCTGACACATGGTGGGCAAAATGTGTTGCTGTCCCATCCTGGTGTGTGTGTGTGTGTGTGTGTGTGTGTGTGTGTGTGTGTGTGTGTGTGTGTGTGTGTGTGTGTGTGTGTCTTTGACCTGAAGGTTATGATTATGCAGTCTCTTCCTCTCCTCTTTATCATATCACCCCTGGTGGTCACATAGAGAACTGCACATGACCTCCTCACCCAAGTTAGTATTTCTGTCTGTCTGTCTATTTGTGTCTGTCTGTTTATAATTGTTGTTGTGTGTCTTTTTTGAACAGTGGGTGGTGGGATGGAAGTCCTTGGTGGGCTTAGACTATTGTATACCAATTTTCTTGCATTCTTGTACTGTATATATTCATTAGAATTCAGTATCTTATCATCATTTCAGTGCAGAAGTCTACGTGGTAATCCAGTCAATCTGTCATATTAACATACTGATTGCTTCAGAAGGGGAACACACAAACACACATTTACACACACACAAAAGAACTGGGGGGTGTCTGTTAATCCAAGCTACAGGGTAATGGATCTTAAATACATCCGAGAAGGCAATATCAAACAGACCTAACTGGCTTTGTGTGCCCATCACTAAATACATAAGTTAAGCTAACAGAAAATTAAAACCAAGCTACATGTCTTTTTTCATTTTCTCAAGGCAATATGCAGGAAAAAACAGCATTTTCATATTTAAAAAAGTCCTTTAGTGAGAGATTTGACCTGTTCGATTTCTGAGAGGTGGTTTGTAAACCTTATTTTTTTAACGCATTTTGTTTTCTGTTTCATTTCACCTCCTTTTCTTTTTCCTTTCTATTAATGTTTTAGTTACCTCTTTTCTTTTCTTTTTTTCTCCTTATGTGTCTTTCAGTTACAGTTTATTATTTGAATAACCTTGAGCAAAGTGACGAAGTCATGGAGTCAACTAGCTAAATTGATTTAAAATTAGGTTTGCAAACATATTCCTCATTTGTAAGTCGCTTTGGATAAAAGCATCTGCTAAATGAATAATTATTTGTAAAACAAAGTCAGTTTTGCTTAATCTCCTGTTTAAATAAAAAGGTAGGCAACTATACCCACAATACAAATGAAATACGAGTTGAAACTTGAGTATAAAATGTTTCTTCCTCTGGATTTTCTGGGTTTATTTAAGTTCTTAAAAAATACATCACTTACAATTACTTTTTAGATCAATTTATCTTGAATTTCAAAAACTTTGTCAGCTATATAAGCACTGATTTACAGTAGTTAGCCTATGTACAAAGCATGCATATTAAATGATGCATAGAGCAAGTTTGAATTGAGTGTGAATGAGAGCATGCATGAGTGTGGATGTGTGTTTGTTGGAATATGAGTGCATGTCATAGAGAGAGAAAAGGCTGCAGTAGGGATTAAACGAAACAAGCTATTCAGATGTGATCTGACCAAGACTTTTCCCCGTTTCTTCTGCAAATACGGCTGGCTTATAAATCGAAGTGTTCCTAGAGCTTTGATTGATTTCGATGCATGTTCCGTTTATAAACAGCGAGAGCGGCTGAAAGACATTCATGCTCCCCCATCCAGAAAATAAACCCGATTAGAGACGCTGCTCCATTACGATCCGCTATCGGCCGCTCCGATTAAACCGCTCCAAACAGAGCGAACCAAACGGCAGCAAAGCGACGTGACATCCGCGTGCTTTAACAAACAGACTCACGAGAAAAAAAAGAGAAAAAAAGAAAAAAGAAACAGTAAGTAAAAAAAGTAAGGGACTACCTTCATTCATTCAGGGTAAATTCAATGTTTTCGGAAAAGAATGCAGCGTTTGAAAATAAAATCACAGATAGTTACATTTTTTTTTTAAAGAATTTGTTTTATTTTGTATTGAAAAAAGTTCAACCATAATATTAAAGTAATAAATAAGACGTAGCCATATTGAATAAAAGCGTTTAGGTTTAAAAAAAAAAAAAAGTTTTAAAGAGAGGGGGTTTTTATTTATAATTTGCTTATAAACTGTTGTAGGCTTTGTAAATCATATTATTTGCGACAAATTCATTATTATTTTGTCATATATCTTATACTCAAGTTAATCACGTAGTCTTTCATAGCCTATTAGTAATTAATGCCTCATTGATAACACCTGGTTGGTTATTTATTTATTTATAAGACATTTAGTCTAATTTACGTAAAATTAGCCAATTATTAAAAAAAAAAAAAGACTGATGGTTTTTAACAGGCGACAAAAAAAAAACAACAAAGCAGGGAAACTCAGAGAAATGATAGCCTACTCTTTTTTTAGCATAAACTTCAAAGCTCTACTCCTAAGTAAGACTGAATTATAGGTAGGCTATTATAAGTTATTGACAATAAATATTTATAGGTTTGCATCTTACATTTAGCCTAAATAAGATCAGATGAAACAATGTTTGAAATCGCTCGAAAAATTTATATTAATCTGCATTCGTCGTTTATGTCAATATAGCATAAAACTGTAAGAAATTTAGAAGACCAACCGGTGGCTTAATAACAACCCTAACATCTAATTTACTGCACCAGAGGGAGTGTTAAATATAGGCCCTATAGTAACTTGGGCTACGTTGTAGAAGAGTTCACACTTTTTATGAGCACACCTTTTTAAAACCTGCAAAGTCTTATTAATATTCATGAGCAAGATAAGCAGGCTATGAGTTTAAAACATCCTAAAGTCTTCTTCTTCTCTCTGTGTCTTTCCTAAAAGTCTCGCAGGTTCGTGTCACAGTCTGTTCTTAACGCTTGCACCGTTTGACATTTTCGGTGTAATCGTTTTATCCTGCGGATTGTGTTGAGATATTGTGGCGGAGAGGAAACGTGATTCGTTCTAGCTTCTGTGAAATGTGTATACATCTAATCCACCGTTTCATTCACCGTGCCAATAGATGTCATTTCACATAGATGTGCGTGTGCGAGTGGGTGGGTGCGCGCATATTTGAGTTTTGCGGTGGCTTGGTGTATGAGGTTTTATTCATCGATGAGAAAGAAGACTGAAAGAGAAGGAAGAATGAGCGAGAGAGGGACGGACGGGAGAGAGAGGGAGAGATCACAATTGTATTTTCAATGTGCACAGGCTAATATGTGATTGGCAGCTCTTGGTTTTGGTAACAAAGACATTGCGATTTTCCATTTTTAAACTATTTTTCTTACAAATTTAAGACATGTACACAGAATTTCTTCTTTTCATAAATAGTTTATAAATATTTATAATAATTATGGAAAATATTTTTTAATTTAATTCTAAAGTATGTCTTACAAACTAAAAAAAAAACTAGAAGTGTGAAAGCTGTTATTTGTGCGTCGGCGGCAACAAGAACAAGAAATAGGCTTAAGAGAGGGAAAGAGAAAAGGGGCCCTAACGCTGGTATCTTGGGGGACCACCGGTGTCCGCCATGTCACGAATGAGTGACCACACATCTCTCCGCTACAGTGGGCAACTTCAGCTTTCGTTTTTAACCTCACAAGTGGCCTGTTTACAGCCACCCTCAAGCAAAGTATTTAAAGGTTACGGAGCCTGTTTGCCATATTCTCAGCTGCGGGTCAAGTTCAGTTTGTGTCCGCTGGCTACTGGCCTTGGCCACGATCTCTTCCCCCTCTCTTTCCCCCCGGGTATTGTCAAACAGAAGGCAAAAGCTCTAACAAAGAAACCCGGTTCTTAATAAAGTTAAAACTCCCAAAATAACTGTCCCAAACAGCAAACCTTCACCGTTATTTAAGACACTGCTGCCTTTTTAAAGTTGACCAGCAATAGTGCACAAAGTGCTTTGCTTTCATTAGATTTAATCCGAGTGTATTTTAGTTATTCTGTAATTCTGAAAGGAATATTTGAATAGGTGGGGGAAATAATATTCTGAGAACTCTGATAGAAATCAAACATTTAACAGCAGTTCGTCTGAAGTGAAAGTCTACCGTGAACTTACTGTGCATCGCTGCGAACGGGTCGTGTTTGCAGTGGATCTCCATCGGTCAGCAGAACAGGCCTTCCCGTGAAAAAACACCAAAAAGCTTAAAATGTCCTCTTTTTTGCTCTTTTAAAGGTTTGGCGTATGTCTTCTGTCCGTTCTGCTCGGAAATGTTTCTCTTAAACAGTTTCAGCTGTGTGGAAGTCCACAGAAACTTTGGTTGGAAAATAAACTAATGAACCTGAAGACCCTAAGGCCTAAGGTCAAGAGGAGAAGAATATACGTAAATCGTAAAGGAAAGGGTAAAGGAAAATAGATAATTCATAAATAACAATTTATCTGATTCAAAATTAATTAATCAACAAAAAATGTAAATGGTCGGTCAGGGTACAACCCTGCAGGGTCACACAACTGCTTCTGCGGCCCAACATCCAGAGTGAACCAACTCAGACATAAAAAAAAACTGAATTTCAAGAAACAGTCCTGGCGATATGTACAAATTTTAATATTAGTCCGAACAGTCTTAAGCTTTAGACAAAAATGTAGAAGTCTCGTTTCCAAGCTTTATCTTGACATCCTCGCTCCACTGACCGTGACCCGTGAACTGTGACTGAGGCTCGCACTGTCAGAGCGCGTCTCTAGCAGGGATCTGTAAAATCCGGATGAGGTTTCTGACAAACCAAATCATTTATTTCATGTTCAACGTATCTTCACGTAAACCTTGCATTTCCTTGCATCTTGATCTTCTAATCGCCCAAAGCGCGTTCTCAGACTCTCTTTTTTAGAAAAAACAAAAATGCAGATAACTCCGACAGTACAAATATCCCCAAACAAAAGACATACGACCGTGAACATATGAGATCAAAAAGTACATGATATGAACTCCGAATCAAAATGTTTGCCAAAGTTAAATAGAAAATAAAAAATAGCCATTGCGCGAAGAATTCGAACTTGAAAAAAAAAATGTCCAAGAAATGTCCTGTAGAAGAAAACAGGCTTTATCAAGTTTAGTATCACTACTCAGTACGTGCGTAAAAATCCACGCAAAGTCTCAGATGGCTGATACGGTAGTGTAATTTGTCTGTCTCGTCGCATCGGATGTTCATGCCGTGTGAGCGCTCCGTCGGGGAGAAGCAGTGCTCGAGCCTCCGTCTTTACCGCGCAAACACTGCACGAGCTCACACCGCGTTTCAGAACCTGCTCTCGTGTGGACAGCGCCAAAGCCACAGCGCTCTGAATCTACTACTGAGCGCGAGCGCGACTGTCAATCAAGATAAGTCTACCTATCCGGGCTCTGCACCTCTGCCGTCACAATCGCCCTGAGTCGCGCTCAGATAAAGACGACACCGATTGGCTAACACTCAGCCAATATGAAAGTGACGTGCTGTCCGAATTGTGCACTGACAAATAGGGAGTCTTGAATCTAAGTTGTTCCAGTGGTGTCGCTGATCCCGTGTCTAATTTCAATTAAGAAAGGGGATAAAATTGAAATTTTCAAATATCAGTTTGCACTCTTTTCAGTCATACAATTAATAAATAGTTAATAATAAGGTTTTGCGTCAGAATGTTTTCAGTTATATGAATAAGCCAATACAATGCACTGAAAATCATTTTAAAATATTGCTTATGGCACTTGACACGTCGTTGTAACATTTCACTGAGCTACATGTGCATATAAAACAAAACAAAAAACGCATATTAAATAAATTAACAGTTTCACAAAGAGATTGTATTTGCAAATGATTAGAAGTGATATATATCGCACTTGCGCGTGCAATTACGACTTCAAAACACAAACAAGTTTGATTTTTTTGTTTTGGGTAAACTGTTTGGTAAATCTTAATTAACGAATTGAATGATTATGCATTCATTAAAGTTGCCCAAATGATTCGTTGTTATTTATGCGCCTCCGAAAAAAGATTCTTCCTATCTACATTGTTTTGACGGACACGAGCGCTGTTCCACGCAGACTTTTTCTCTATTTTCAAGCCAAACAAGTTTTCATTACCAGCCTTCTAACAGATTATTAAGCACTTGGTATTTAGTCATGTTTAGTTTAGTTGACTTAGTAATTGTGACGTGTTTTTAAATAATGGTGATTATAATTGTTGTGGTGGCTAGCATGGTGATCAGTGTAATGCCAAGAAATAACAAGCATTTAAAAAAAAACGTAATATTAGGGTTATCCACATTAATGTGGTCTTTAAATTATTATTATTATTATTATTTTACTCAGGCAAGAACACACGCACACAAAACATACTTGAATTAAAATGATTAAATTACTGAATGAATTAACTTAAAGTATTTAATTTTTTTTCAACACATGTGGTTGTTTTTTCAGTTATACGTATATTAATTTATGTCTTTTTATATAGGCTACAAAAAAACTTAACTTTTGTAAACAAAAACAAAACTAAAACAAAACTTTTGTATAAAAACAAAAAAAAAGAAAAGGGTATTACATTATGCCGAGATGTTTATTTGCCTGGATATAATACAAACCCTAACTCTTATAAAACTTTTTTTTTTTTTTTTTTTTTATGTTTTGTTTGAGAACATTTTGGAGAAAGTTTTCGTGCGTCTTCTGTGACCAATCACAGTGTTATCCTACACTTAGAGAACAGATACACAGCTACCCTACATGCATTTGCCTATGTGGTCAGAATAAGGTAACTTTAAAGTCGCTGGAATCCTGGGGCTCATGCTCAAAATTCATGTGCTTAAACACATATTCGTCTTATTCTGTAAGGCTTGAAAAGATTCCCGCGCGGTGCGCCATAAGTGCCACGAGGGGGCGAACCTATGGACTCTAGAGAGAAAAAGTGTGATTTACACAGACACAACAACATACTCACACACACACACACACACATACTTGCATTTGTGGTTTACAGGGACTCTCCATAGGCATGATGGTTTTTATACTGTACAAACTGTATTTTCTATCGCCCTACACTTAAACCTACCCCTTACAGGCAATTAACTATTGGCGATTTTTGAATATCATAAAACACCGTTTTGTATGTTTTTATGCCTTTTGTTTTACGGGAACACAAGAAGTATCCTCATAAATCATGTTTACGTTGTACATGTCATTATACACATTTGTGTCCTCATAAACCATATTTACCAGCACACACACACACACACACACACACATTTATACGCACACACACACACGCTCACTTATACACTTGTGAAATCACAGTATATAATGATAAACGTGTTGCAATATTAAAATATACAATAGCGCTGTTTGCAAAAATTGTTCAGCCTATTCCGTATTAAATTTAATAAGATGTTTAAAAATGGGGATTCATAAGTTATTTTACTTACATTAACAATTAAGTTGGACACTTCCATGTTCTTTCGAAGGCCTTGTAGGCTTTCAGTTGACATTTCTCAATCATTTATTTGTTAGTTGTGTTGTTTTGTTCCTTATGTTGAGAGAAAAACGCGGACCAAAGATTAACAATAATGGTTTTATAACGTTAGGCTGATTAAACGATTTAATTTTTTCGAGTAAATTATCTTAATTATTTTAGTTTATCTAGTCTGCCCCTTTTCCCAAAAAAAAAAATACCAGCTGTGGTGGCCCACGTGATACTCTCAATACTCAATACATATTCTGTCTTATTGGGAAAATTCTTGCATATATTTAGCAAATTAAATATTAAAACAAGTCAAACTTAAACAACTAAAATCATCTATAAATATGCTTTCTGCTTTTGATTTTTTTTTATAAAAGTTTATTATTTAAACTATTTGTTAAATCAATGACATAATATATTAAATTATTTATAAGAAAGAAAGAAAGAAAGAAAGAAAGAAAGAAAGAAAGAAAGAAAGAAAGAAATAGTAAGGCAATAATGAGTCGGATTCAGATCACTTACGAAAATAAACAATTAATAGTAAACAAAAATATAACATTTCTATAAAAGTGTTCAGAAATCTGAATATTTTATAATATTAACTGTAAATATTCAAAGCCAAGCACATGGTTTCCAGTCCACTCCAAGTTGGTCGTATATGAAATGAATCACATCACTGACACAAACTTTTGTATTCGTGAGAAGTGGAGATTGTGTTTTAGTTAAATCGAAAGTTAAATAAATTCTACAAATTATGTCCCAGGTGCTATCATTGAAAAAATGCTCTGGGTGAAACAAACATAACCTCTAACCAAAGGACTGCAAGACTATCAGATGTTTAAGCTTATGCATATTCCGTTAGTTATAGGCAGTGGCCTAGCTATCAAAGATATATTTATGACAGAAAGGCAAACCGGATAACAGTAGGCCAAAAAAAAAAATCAGCAGACAAATAAAAACACGAGACCCTAATATAAGCTACAATGTCGCATAATAAAATTATTTATAGCCTTCAAGAATAGCTGGGCATATCGTTTTGAACCAGGTGAGATGAACCACCTTTACTAGTTTAAACTGGTCCAGGTCCCGCTTTAGTTGGCAGAGCAATTTAAGAACATGTCTCATTTTCGTTATGCTAAGAAGAAAAGTAATGCATGTCCCCTTTATGTATAGCTTTATACTAACACAATACAATTTCTAGATGACAACAATCAATTTTGACAACTGTGCGATTTGTGTAGGCCTATCTCACGTTTAGCAAAGTACCAAGCACCAACATCGACAGAATTTAAGCATAAATCTCGATTGCACGCGCCATTTCATTGGAAGTTCTAAATATGACGCGTGAACGACGAACGTTTATGAAAACACAAAACTTGCTATTGAATCCATGGACTGAACAGTCATAATTCATGCTTTTGGATCATGAATGAAAACATCTGCAGTATAGACACTCACACTCGGGCTCAAACCTTTTCCACTGGAGCATACATCTTTCAACAACCTCATTGTGTGACAGGAAATGTAATTGGTTTCACGTATAGTTCTGTTTTGAAATTTCGTGTGACGGTTTTGAATTTTGATTATGTCCCTTTGGACTGTAATAGTCCCGGCAAATACGCCTAAACCCAGCACACTTCAAGCTCAAATGCACGTTGCTGTCAAAATCACAGAGTCTGCAAAGGTGTGGCCAAAATGTAAGCTTATAGAATTTCTAGGCACGTGTTGTTCTAGATTTCTGATGTCAAAAGTGTCACAAGATGAACCTTCAAAATTCATATCAATATAAGGGTCAATCCAAAAACCAAGCAGTTTTATAAAAGACATATTAGCCCATGTAGTAAGTGCACAAATGCTGTATTTGTTGGTTTAGTTTTGTAAAAGAGAGACATTTTTATTAGTAGACAACTTTGAGCAAACAATGGTAGTTCAAATGAAATGGAGAAACAAGGCCCTACCCGACCGTCCGATGCGCAGAGATGGACCCTTTTGGTCCAAGTCCATGCCGTGGCTAGAGGTTGGACAGAGGGATGAGCGGGGGGGTGAGAACAAAAAAAGTTCCCTCTCCTATGTCCTCTGTTGCTTTTCTCTCTGCTCTTTTTTGTAACAGTGGTTTTGACGAAGGGTAGTTTGAAATAATGTGACTCTTCCGCTCCCTGTTGCGCCGTTGCAATTGTTCACTGGAGTGAGACTAAACGTTTTAGGTGGAAAAGAGACTCTGAAGGAAGCGTGAAACGATTATGGGGCAAAGTCAAGAAAGAGCCGCGCGCTCATGCCCTCTTTCTTCCTCTTTCTCTCTCTTTCTTCCTCTCTCTCCCTCACACACACACACACACACACACACACACACACACACACACACACACAACTGCTCCCCTCTTCAGATATGGGCTGTGGGTCTATGCGTAGGCGCGTATATCTGTTTATTTGTAGGTAACACTTTTCAAACATAACTTTCGCTCCCTCTATCTCTGTCTCTCTCTCATGCTGACAAGTTTAAGTGCGTCAAGGGATTTGGGGTTCAGGAGATAAGTGAAATAAAGAACATGATATTCAGTAAAAAAATAAAATAAAACAAAAAAAAAATTAATAAAAAAAATAAAAAATCCTGGTAACACTTTGTTTTAAGGTGTCCTTGTTGCATATTACATGTACTTACTATTATAATAACAATAAATTATGCATAGGCCTAATTACATGCAAGTAAACCTAAGCCTAACCATATACTACTACAATGTATAATTACATTGTAACAAGGACACCTTAAAATAAAATGTAACCAAAATCATTTTAAGCATGTGCAAGAATCGTAACAGAGCTAATTTGGGGTTTATTATAATTTATATAATTTATTATAAATGCATATGCATGAACATTTAGACATGTCAAACAGTCTAATAATGTTATAGTATATAAAAAATATAAATAAAATATAGTACAGGGAAAAGTGTTAACAAATAAAATAAAATAAATAAATAAATATGGTGAGGCTTTTTGGTTGCATTTTTTTTAAAGAATCTAAGAAGACTTCTGCAGAATATTTTTGCTTTTTTTTCGTAACACCAACAATGCACGTGCTGGGTGATGACAGGCGATAATTTGAGGTCTCGAGGTTCATGGGCGACACAGACACAATTGAGCGTTGAACAATGCGATAGACGCGCCGTTCGGCACTCTCTGACCTCTACTCAGAAAACAACAAATGTAGCTCATTTAATCGCGCCTCATAAAGCCATGTTCCATTGATAGAGGGCTAAAGGCAGAATAATGAATGAAGCTTTAGACCTTATTAATTTAATACGGAGTGGCTCATGGCTTGTTTCAGATAATTTTGGCCCAGAGGTCAATTATTTAATTACAATACTTTTCGCGCATGACGGAAAGTCTGTATTCATTTGTGATAAATAAATAAATCAAATCATTAGAATGTGGGGCTGTGTTTTGAGGTGAGTTTGGGCTTCTAAAGCTCTGACGGGAGATGAGCACCAGTGTTACTGTGCAGGTGGCTGTTGTCACGGTGACCTGAGGCGATGTAACCGCATCGCTACACACGACTCTCCGCTCCAAGATCAAAGGCCAAACTTGTCCTACATAAACTTACATCAACGTCCACTCTTTCTTCCTCTTTCTCCCTTCTTGTCACATCTTTTAACACTTGGGACCACAGGGCTTCTGTTTGCATCCATCCATGGAATTAACAATAGACTTTAAAATAAAATAATTATTTTCCACGATGGCCAAACCACAGGCAGATGTTTAGGACATCAAGTGCAACAAAAAAGTTCTTTTTTTAAAGAATTTTATTCTAATGGATTTATTAGTTCAGTGAAGATGAGCAGTTTCCCACTGCCTCTTATTTTACAAAAATTAAATCTATAAGAATGTAACTTTATGGCTTATATGAACTGTATTTCATATAATGTATTTTCATGTGGGCCTGTTTAATGTAATATTAAAACATTAATATTATTATTATTAACAAAATAGCCTGATTATTATTAATAAATTGAATATAATAATATTGCTGCTACTACAGTTTTTGTAACCACTGTACCTGGTAAAGCTGCTACTATATTATTAAAAGAATAAAGGCAAGAAAAGTCAAATTTTATATTTTTTGGCAGTATAAAGGTTTCCCCATATAGTTTATTATACTCTAGTGCAATAGTTGTAGAAAATATGCATATTATTATCATTATTTGCCGAAAACATGGTTATCATGGTACATTTGTAAGGCATAATTTATTTATACTAGAAGTGAATTGCTCTATAACCATAGAAAATTTTAAATATGTTTGGAAATATATTTGTGCTTTAAATAATTTATTATAAAAATAATTATTAATGCATTCATTTCTTGAAAACTTAATAGGGTTGTTGTGTGAAATGGCAAAGGTTTTTATAGCCTAGGCTACATCATGACTCTGTTGATATTTCGTTTGGCAACATTGCTCCACACATGCAGTCTTAACGTGATAGGATAATAAAATGCGGTGTTTCAGTCTCCTTCTTAATTTAATTAATAAAGTAATTAAAGCGCGGAGAGTTTTTGGTAAGGAGGAATTTTGGCTGTTGCCCTGCTGGAAGCGGAAATAATCGCTTTTGACCGAGACGCGAGAGTCAAAGCGGACAATTAAAAACAAAAAGTAAACAAATACACAGAGAAAATCAACAACATTAATGACGCCTCTATTTTTTTATTCTTCTCATTTGTTCTGGGAATGGTGTTATGAATAGATGTCCAATAAACGAGTTTATTTATTTATTTATTTATTTTTACAAGCAAGCTCACATAAAACAAATCCAAAATTGTCTTATCGGACTGCCTGTCTCTCATCTGATCATCAGTGTCTATGACAGAAGCACACTTATGAATGTTTCTTGTCCCTTATCCCTTTCAAAAATACCAACCACTTTTCCCTCAAAATACACAGTAGAACTAAAATTATTGTTCCTACTGTGGAAACAAAAGCCAACACTGTCGTCAAACAAAAAAAAAAACAAGAATATTTCGAAAGAGATCTCCTTTTATGGCTCCACATATAGCATCTGTAACAGTATCTCGGCAAAATATGGCAATTTTGGTAAGCAACTTTCGGTATTAATTTGCATATCTTATGTAGGCTATAAAACAAAGGACTGGACATAGCAGAATTTGTTTGGTTATAATAATTACCTCAAAAAGAAAAGGTTTTATTTATTTATTTTTGCATTGTTGTCAAATCTGTGACACCATAATTTTCCACCTGTGCTTATTTAACTATTCAAAATATTAACATGCAGTTTTTCATATTTAAAGAGAGAGAGATCTTAGCCAGGGCTGTTAGTTTAAAATCCAGATGGCATTGATGGGGTATCCTTTTCTTTTTTTCAATTATTAAAACATAAACAGACACGCTCTCTTTAAATGTCAGCAAGAGGAAAAGAATAATGTAAATATTTTTTTCTATAGTTTTTCTTCAGCAAGATGAAGTTTGGTGTTACACCGAAATCTGTATCAAATGGGTAATTATCTAATTGAGTGATTTATTATAATGATGTATTTTAAGTATTAACCTGCTAACAAGTGTGAAAAATGTCTACAGAATGAGTGAACCCCAAGCCTCAGCAGGAAATAGTGCCAGTTCTAAACCTGTCAACACTTGGCACAAAACCAGACCACACAAAGAGGACATGGGTTTCTTCACTGAATGTTTTGTTCCAGATCGTGTGACGTGTAGCGACACGCTGGGGTCAAACTGTGCCTTGATATTCTAAGTCAGTGGTTCCCAACACTGTTCCTGGAGGCACCCCAACACTGCATGTTTTGCATGTATCCTTAATCAAACACACCTGATTCAGGTCATCAGCTCATTAGTAGAGACTCCAAGATCTGAAACTGGTGTGTCAGAGAAAGCAGATATGCAAAATGTGCAGTGTTGGGGTGCCTCAAGGACCAGTGTTGGGAACCACTGTTTTAAGTGGACACTCAAAAGGGAACACAATCAAACAGGCAAATTACATCAGTCTGTATAATAAATTGTCAGAACCAAAGGATCTCGATATTAAATCCGCAAAAAAAGATGAGAGAGAGAGAGAGCGAGAGAGCAATGGACAACCTATTTTATTTATTTTTTCTTTATATTTAATATTAACCCAATATTTAGTATTCATGTATAACTTCTTATTTTTTGTACTCTTGTGCTGTGATTGTTTTCATCAGAAAATCTACAGATATCTATAGTTTGTTTCTCATACAGTAATAAAGCTATTATGTTTGTATATAGCACCCAAATAGACTTATAACTTTCAATGCCATGATAATTGTATGCTCAAATATTGATCATAGCACAGTATGGGTCAATGTTACACTTGAATGACACACTGAAGGTGCAGGCTGTGGAGACATCAGCGATATAAATGCAGGGGTTGGTGAAGGTGGCCATTTGGCTTCATTTCCTAAATGAAAATCTTTCTCATGCAGAACAGCCATGTGGAATCAGATATTGGAATGGGAAAGCCTGCATCCTCGCTGGTGACTCCATCTTCAACACCCGACTGGTTTGAATTTGTGCAGATTGACTGACGAACAAACGCTGCCCTTTTTCCTTTTAAGACAATAATAGTAATAATGATCAACAAATATGTCCAATATGGCAATTTCTGTGGAGCAGCCAGGCATTCTGTTCTCTAGCTGCAATCACTATTTCTACTGCTTTCTCCTAAAATATGGTATATGTGGTGGGCTTTTGGCTTCATTTAGGAAATGTAACCTTTTGAAAGAAAACAATCCACTGCTTTGATGGCCTTTTCTGACACTGACACGCATGGAGACGTCTTCAGAATCAGATGGCATTCACACCATGATTCCCACATCAGTCGCATGCTCTGTTCATGTCATAGGCGCTGGAGATGATAAAGGTAGGCTGTGATTTCACAAAAATAGAAAGAAAGAAAGAAAGAAAGAAAGAAAGAAAGAAAGAAAGAGAGAAAGAAAGAAAGAAAGAAAGAAAGAAAGAAAGAAAGTAAGAATATGAATATGATTTATATTTAGATATGTTTCGTACAGATATGCTACCTGTTAAGATATGTAAATGTGGACCTCAGAAGAGGCCACACAAAGCAACCGATAAAAGAACATTATTCATGTTATTTCTATCACAGCAATAAAGATAGCAAGAAGTTCATATCTTATAAAAGGCCAACATCTTGAAATGCCAGCTTATGTCTTGAATAACTATTTGGTAGAAATATAATGGTCTTATATATAAAACAAATATTATAAACAATATATATATATATATATATATATATATATATATAAAACAAATATTATAAACATATTGACAATAACATTGCTTCATAACTTGCTTGCACAAATAAATAAAAAAGTGTGTGTATATAAATAAACCTAACCCAACCCAATGTAATTTGTGCCACAGCTGCCATAAACTTCAAAAACAGTATTGGTTATTACCAAAATATATATATTTTTCATGTTTCTGCAATGGATAATTCACCAGTACTATGTGTAAAATAATAAAAAAAAAAAAAAAGCATTTTTATAAGGCTCCTGTGTGTAGGTTCGGTAATTTCACTTTAATGGCAATTAATAGGTTCTTATCATTGCTATTAAAGTGAAATAACTTAACATAAACATAGGAGCCTGATAAAAATGTTCATTTTAGAGGACAATTTTAGACGCCGCTTAGAGGCTTTTGCATCTGAACTTTTCACACACACACACACACACACACACACACACACACACACACACACACACATATATATATATATATATATATATATATATATATATATATATATATATATATATATATATATATATATAAATCATTGCAAAATGGCAAGAAAATTCTGGTAAAAACCCAACACACAACATTGCCTCATAAATTGGCTGTGAAAATAAATATATAATTATTATATATATTTATTAAATTATTATATATATTTATTATTTAGATATTTATTTTTATATTTAAACAATGAAACTGTTTATCATATTGTGTGTGTGTTTTTTTTTTACCACCAATAATTTTGCAATGAGTTTGACCATTGTTTACCAATGGCAAAACAAAACAAAACAAAACATTATTTTTATTATTATTATTATTATTATTATTATTATTATTATTGTCATCATCTATCATGAAATTAACTGCAACCTCTCCCAAAAGTCACTCTTTATTTCTGAACAAGGTGTAAAGGCCTGAAGGTATAAATTCAGACACCATTGTTTAATGCCTAGCTCCCATGTGTTTCTTCTAAACTTGATACAAACAGAAAATTCAAGAGAGAACAGTTCCTTAATTTCCAGTTCCTCTCTCATTCACACTAGGAACAAACATGGTAATACTCAAAACAATCCCCGGACTCAAGAGTCACTAACCTATACAGAAACCTATAAGTTCGTGTGCTAAATGTAGCAGTTTTTCCCAGGGACGAAGACTAGTTGGCCAACCATTTAATTTTCCTGTGGAGTCCGGAAGCGGGTGTCCCTGTTTTGCAAATCGGAACTTATAAACAGGTCAGATTTTTATTCAGTTTCGTACCAAACCCAGTAAAACGTGTCACATGGATGGTGTAGCTGAGGTTACAAATGTTTTAAAACCCTGTCGTGCACGTTTATTAGTAATACGTCCTCAGCCGGCGTCCATGTGTACGTGAACACACGTGGGTCATTGAGCAGCACTTGATAGCACTGAGGCTAACACGTTCATCTGAAATATGTTATCTTTAGTGCTGTTACAGTACAAGAGGTTTATTTGCTCATAGATTTTATACAGATTTGTTATTGTGAAAACTCTAGGTTTCTTGTTTTTTACTGGAATCTTTAGGTTTTAAGCTAGCCAGCTGGCATAGTATCCATGGCTTGTGTTCTGTGGTGTTGTTTATGTGTTGTGTACATAATATTTGGAAAAAATACGTGCTGCTGTCAAACAGGCTAAATTTGAAATAAAAGTGCAGATGTGTATCCTTATGTAAAATTGAGACATATAGAAAGTTACATTGATCTGGCCTTATTTTCATCCTTCAGGATGCAAACTGACAGTTTGACCAAAACTAAACAGCTGCTGTTTTATGTTCATGTCATTGCACTTTGCTTTATGGATAGAGATTGTCTTCTCTTGTCTCTGTGTAAGTCCTGTATTTGAATAAAAGTATGACTGTTTGACGAACTGTTTATGTATTGACCTGATACTGTCTGATTTCATTTTATCCTATCAAAGTTCTCCCCAGTATTTTAGAAGTATTGATCAAAATGATAATAAATAATATTCAAATAATGCTCACCAAAAGAAGTTGTTTATAAATGTTTCTGAATTGCCATGTAGTAAAATTCCAGGTGTTTAAATATTATTGTATATTATATCTCGTATAAATTAAACTTGTTTGTTTTGTAAGGATTTTGGTTAACACTTTACAATCAGGTTCCATTTGTTAACTATATTTAATCTGTTAAGTAACAACATCAACTAACAATGAACAATACATTTGTTACAGTATTTATTAATCGTTGTTAATTAATAAAAATACAGCTGAGTTCCATTAAATAACATTAGTAGGTACAACTTTTCATTTTAATAATATAATACTAGTAAATGTTGATATCAATATTAAGATTAATAAATGCTTTAGAAGTATTTTTCAGTATTAGTTTATGTTACAAATGTAGTTGATCATGTAAAGTGTTACTTGATTTTTGGTTTTGTTAAATACATAAATAGATACATTTCTGTTTGGCACATACAGATATGTCTAATATATATATATATATATATATATATATATATATATATATATATATATATATATATATATATAAATAAATTAAAAATTAAATAATAAAAAAGTTTTTTGTACAGTTATTGACAGGATGATATACTGAAAAAAAATCTTTATGGCTTCAGAATGATGACTGATGATGATGTTTATGACTCAGCTGCTCTGTGTTTAGGGCTCTCCTTGAGATGTTCTCAGGGTATCAGGAGCGGGATGACTACGAGGACGAGTTATACCGGGATGATGCGGACTCGAGTTTGTCTGACACCGACAGTGAACTGGAGTTCCGGCTTTATTCGCAGCTGCACTACAGCGCTGAGATCCAGGAGGAGCGTGAGGACTCGAGAGAGGTCCAGTCATCAGTACCACGGACTCAAACACAGCAGAAATCCTTGCCTCATGCTCCGCCTGTAGATGTTATTGTGATTGACTCTGGCACAGATGTTATCACAGTGTCAGACAACTCTGAGGAAGATGACAGCGTCTGTGCTAAAAAGGGTCAATCATCAAAACGCTGGAACAGGAAGTTGCAGACCCATAGCTTGCTTTCACCCTCTCTACCACAAGTTCAAGCAAGAAGGAGCTCCCCAGATGATGTTGTTGTGTTGGATTCTGATTCAGACGACAGCTCTTCTGAATCTGTCCCTCCTTTTGTGGAGGATCTGGATTCGGACTCAGATGGGCTGGAGAACTGGATGATTCTGGGCCAAGACAAACAGGATGGAGATCAGACCATCCAGCTCAACCTCTCCTTAGCAGGTAAGGATTTTACCCAGCCATGTGTTTATGAGCATATTTTAGTGTTGTTTTTATAAAAGGGCTTCCATAGTATAAACAAAATGTAAACAAAAACATGATGAGTGCATATTTAAAGGGGTCATATGATGCGATTTCAATTTTTCCTTTCTCTTTGGAGTGTTACAAGCTCTTGGTGCATAAAGAAGATCTGTAAAGATGCAAAGACTAAAGTCTCAAATCCAAAGAGATATTCTTTATCAAAGTTAAGACACTGCCACGCCCCCTGAAACGGTTCGTTCAAACACGCCCCCACATGTCTACGTCACAATGTGGAAATATTTGCGTGATGCCGCCCAAATGTTCACACAAAGAAAGAAGGCGTGGTTTCAGTGACCACAGTTAGTGTTGAAGCAGCAATGTCAGGGAGATGCTGTGTGTTTCTAGGCGAAAGCAAAAGCACTTTATTTGGCCTTCCGAAAGTAGATGCATTTAGGAAGCTCTAAAATTAATTACAACAGAACAGCAATGCATTTTATGGACGATGGTTTCGTGAACCTAGGAGAGGAGGTTATTCTGTTTGCTACGACAGTCTGGTGCTTCTGAATCAGATACTGTAAGTATGTTTTGTTATTAAAGTATTTGCTATTGATTGTTCAAATGCAGAGTTTTGCCAATAGTATCTGCGTGTTGTGTGTGTGTGTGTTTGTGAGAGAGAGAGAGAGAGAGAGAGAGAGAGAGAGAGAGAGAGAGAGAGAGAGAGAGAGATGGTCAAACAGTGGAGTCAGCTGTCTTAACCGTCTGTGGCTTATGTACTGCAAACACATACGAGCTTCATCACTGTGTCTGTCATGCAACTCTGTTCCCCTTTCGGGCTTGAACTGATGGTAAAACTAAGGACATTACTAACTGTCTTTACATTTATTTTGAAAGATGAAGCTCGCGATTGGGTCAGTTGGCCAATCAGAGCAGACTGCGCTTGTCAGAAGGAGGGACTTTGTAGAAAACGACACGTTTGAGAAAGGCGGGGCATAGAGGACCTACAATAATGTACAGTATTTAAAAAATAATGTGTTTTTTGAACGTTAAAGCATGTCAACATATTCTGTTACACCAAATACACAAAATAATTATCTTTAAAAAAAGCATCATATGGCCGCTTTAAAGAAATAGTTCTGTCATCATTTACTCATCCTCATGTCATTCCAAACCTGTATGATTTTCTTTATGTGTTTCTTTTGTGGAACTTACAATATTATGAAAAAGGTTTGAGCTTTTACTTGAGGAAGTACTAATGATCTTCAAAATGTTTTCTTTTGTATTCCACACAAGAAAGAATGTCATACAGTCGAACGACATGAGGGTGAGTAATTGATAACAGAATTTTCATTTTTTGGGGACCTCCCTTTATAAGGCATCTTCTGTTGCAATAAAATATAAATAGTTCACCAAAAAATAAGATTCTGTTATTTACACCCCCACATGTGCTTCTGTAGGACTTGAGTTCCATGTAACACAAAAGTATTTTGTAGAATGTTAGTGCTTGTGTTTTCTATACAGTGAATCTATTAATAGGGGCTGTCAAGATTCAAAATGTACATAAAATTAACCCTTGTGACTGGTACACTATATACCATGCCTTCAACCTAGGTTTGAAAATAAGAGGCCTTACATTTTAGTATATTATATATAATTTTTTTTTTTCTTAATAAATTAATTAATTGTTATTTTTTACATTTGAATTTCTTTCCCAGGCAGTGTTGAATCATATTGTGCACAAAAACCTGATATTGTTTACCTGTAAGAAAATGTATTTTTTTTTATGGTGTTAGTTTGTTAGTCAGTGTTTGTATGGGGGCGCCTAAAGGGTTTGCAGGCCAGAGCACCTGTGGTCTCCATTCGTGTTAATGTAAGCACAAATTTGTGTTTATCCCCAATGCACTCGGCTGTATGTGCATCCTGATCACTGAATCTGATGTCTCATCCTCATGTATTTGTTGTAAAGTTACTGTGCCGATCGAAACGACTAGGTGTGTGCGTGAACACATGCATCCGACTTCACGTGAGTAAAGTTAATTTGCATGCGCGTGAGAACATGCAGGAAATGCAATGAGGGAATATTTCTGTGTATGTAGAGGAAAAAACAAACAAAACATAACAAACCTCCTGTCAGAGAGCGTGAGCAAGGGAGAGAGAGACTTTAATCATAGACGAATAAAAATGTCTTTGCAAATCTCTCCAGATCTACACATTAGGTTAACCTGCAAAGCTCAGCAAAGCAGCAAACCTCTCTCTCTGTTTCTTTCAATCTTTCCTCTCTTCTCTTTTTTCATCAATCCTCCCTGAATGTGTTGTCCTCATTTCCATTCGGAGACTCCTTCCTGTTCCTGTTTTTCATTTTCTACTCTTTCTCCTTCTCTCTTTCTTTTTTATCTAGTTCTCCCCTTCAAATACAGAGCGTTTCATTGTGTCTTTTCTCCCTCTTTCCCTCCATCCATCCATCCATCCATCCATCCTTCTCTTGCTCTCTTTTGCTTATTTGAATGGTGACTGTGGAGGAGTCTGTGGGCTGGTATTTCTGCTCTGTCGGTCATGCCTCTCACACTCATGTGCAGAGGGGGCCTTCTCCTGCCCTGGCCTGCTTTTGTTACCCAGAGAGAGATTCAGTGGAGGATGAGAGAGGGAGGGAGAGAGAGAGACAGAGAGAGAGGGGAGGGGTACAGAGGGATAAACAGGGGGTGGAGGGAGGAAAGGGGCAGCTCTCTGTCTCTCTTCTTCTCCTCCATGTCTCTGATCTCTGGGGCTTGACCCCGCACTCCAGAACATGTGGGTCACACAAGGGATGGGAGCTGGGAGGAAGTGGCTGGCTGCCTGTGCACTTACACATCTTAAAGCCAGAGGTTTCCATTGCCGGGTTAACTGTGGTAGAGCTTGACAAAAGACTCTCGGGTGAGGTGGGAGTGTAGGTGAGGGTTTTTTAGCAAAAAAATAAAAAATAAATGTGCATTGAGTGGACTTTTTGTTTTTTTAAAAAAAGCTTTTGCCAGAGTGGGAAGTTCTTGATAATTTTGCCCTAGGCCCCACAACTTAAACTGATGTCCTTAATCATAATATATTTTATCATGATTTCTTTATCACATACACACATACATGGGGTCTAAGAATTCTGATTGTAAATAAAATCTCTTTTACTCATTAAGGCTGACTTCTTTGATCAAGAATACTCAAAACTGTAATATTGTGAAATATTGTAGTATTTTAGAAGTAGAAGTTTTTTAAAATATAAATGATTATTGTGATGGCAAAGCTGAATTTTCATCAGAAGTTATTCCAGTTTTCAGTGTCACATGATTCTTCAGAAATCATTCTAAGATGCTGATTTGGTGCTCAAGAAACATTTTGAATTATTATCAATTATGAAATCAGTTGTGCTGCCTAATATTTTGTAGAAACCTTGATTTTTATGAATGTTCGAAAGAACAACATTTACTTAACATTATGACGTTATAAATGTATTTTACTGTCACTTTTCATCAATTTAATGCATCTTGGCTGAGTACAAATATTAATTCCTTTTTAAAAACTGACCCCAAACATTTGAATGGTGGTGTATAACGTATTATAGAATATTGACTTAATTATCAGCCACGCCATGTTCCTGTAACTTTAGAGAATGGTGCTAGTAACAGCAATGTAATCCAACTGATAAAATGTATACTTTAAATGCGACATTAGTTGCTTTGAATAAAAGCATCTGTCAAATACATAAATGTAAATTGGCAGATTTTTGACTAATTTCAGATAATTGGCATTGGCCTTTACTTACTTGGCCAATTAATAGAAACTTGTGTTTCCCTTTGTGAAGTCTCACCTGAAATAATTAAATATTATATATATTTGAAATCTCAGAGTTCAGATATATTTAAGTGAAATCAAAAATACTAAAATACAGTATGCATAAGGGAAATAAACACATTTTTATTTGTTAACATTCACCATAGGTGATGAGGGGATTTGTGTTTAGTTTGATTGTGTTTATGATACACTAGTAAAAAGCTTTAGACAGCGGAGACTAATTTCATTTGAGCACACAGACTCACACTCACACTCACACACTCTCACACAAATCCAATTCTCTTCAGTTGCTAAGTCTCAAGTATGTGATGTGTCAGCCGAACAACATACAGTCGTATTGTGACACACAGACTAAAATCCAATTCTCTACAGTTGTTAGTGTTGATGTTATTATATGGTAACAGATACACACATACTGGTTGACAGAAGTTGATTTGAAGAATGGTAGACATTTAAAGAACACAACCCAGGGATTGATAATATTTTTATGTTTATAATCAATTGAAGCAAGATTTTAGTAGTATTTCAGATTATCTATCTGTAATATGTTGACAGACAGACAGGTGGGTGTGTGGAAAAGTATAACAATGGCACAAAGAGACAAAAACCTCCCCAAAATCCCTCCCAAATATCCTATTTGTCCTTACAGTCCAGCACACACACAGGTTGTCTCGCTGAATATATCTGACTTTAGGATGGAGGCATGGAGGGGGGCTCTTGGACCCCACTCAAACGGAACAGACAAGAAAAAATGAGAGCCTCCAAAAAAAAAAGAAAGAAAGGAGGGGAAAAACTCTGCAAAGGGGGGCTCTAAACTTGAATTAGAGTTGTTGAGCCTTCCTCAGTGGTCACACTTTCTTTTTTCTTCCCCCTTTGTGCCTTTTTAATTTCCCTTTCCCCCTTTTTTATCGTTTTTTTCTGTGTTTTTCCCTCCCCTTTTTGGTTCTGTCTGGTTTTTCGCCCTGTGAACACCAAACTTTGTCATTAGGCTGGACTAAAGCAGTAGCAGCAGATGGGCATTAGTTTAAGCTGAATGCATGGGTGTTTGAAAGAGAAGTGTCTCTGAGTGTGTTTGATGTACTGCAGGGCATAAGGTAAGATATTAGCTATCCATCTCCCTCTGTTTTGGTTCTGAAATAGCATTACTGCTTATTCGTTATAAATCGTTCCGTTTTTAGCTCTCTTTCTCTGTCTTTTGTGACTTGACTTCCATTTTTACAGTAGTGAATGAGGCCTTGTCACTCACTTTATCCTATTGGTTGTGGTTTTCTCTTGCCGTCATCGCCTCGTCTCCCTCTTTTCCTTGTATTTCCCTCTCACTCTGTGGCCACACCCAGACCTCCACCAGTAACTGAAAGCTGTCAATCACATTTGTTTTCCTTTCTCTTGCACTTTGACTTTCTTATAGTCTACATGGAAGTGATCGAGAAGCAATGGTTATATAAAGTATGTTTATCTTAATGAATGAAACTAATTTTTTTTAGCTCATTTGGCAACAAAGGAGAGTTTATTTGATAAAAATACAGTATAATATTGTGAAATATTATAACAAATTGTTTTCAATGGTAATATATTTTATAAAATGTATATAAAATGTAATTCATTCCTGTGATAGCAAAGCTACCAGCCATTACTCCAGTATTCAGTGTCACATGATCCTTCAGAAAACATGATTTGGTGCTCAAGAAACATTTCTAATTATTATCAGTTATGAAATCAGTTGCGCTGCCTAATATTTTTGTGTAAAGAACAGAACATCTTTTGTAGCAATGGGTCTCTTTTCATCAATGTAATGCATTCTTGCTGAATAAATGTAAGAATGTAAAAAATTGGTTTCTTTCAAATATATTTTTTACAGCCACATTTTTATATAACTCTCTTTGAGAGAACAAAAGTGATTCCTACAACAACGAGTCGTATAGAAAAAAAAAAGAGATTATATTGGAAAATATATTTGAAGTTGCTTATTGTGTGATATTGATGCAAAACTCTTAATTTTTGCATATGTGTGCATTTTTAACATTTCTTTTACATTTTAAAGATAACAGTTGTGTTTTAGCCTACAAATCAGGAATCTTGCATTCAGTATCAGTAGAATAAATGATCTTTGTCAAGGTTTTGTTAGACTACTAGACCTTATAGTTTGTTTCTTTGTGCAATTCCTCCATATTTATGTTTTATGTACCCTTTTTAACACATTGAAATGTGTATTGAGAAGAGCTTGAAGGTAAAGTGAATATGAATGTGATTGTTTTGAATACGCAGTCAGTAGTAGAGTGCATCATTACGGATGGATCACAGTGCTTTAGCTCGAGATGCCGGCGGTCGGGCCGGAGAAATGAGACTGTGTGTTGTTTAACTTGTGTTGCTGAGTGTTAGAGAGTGAAGGTGTTTTATCTGCAGGATTTATGAAGACTGCATAGTGCTACAAGATTCTAGCAGCTGCGTGTGTGTGTGTGAGGCGTGGCAGCTGTGTGAGGTGATATGTGTCTGTAGGTCTGTGTGTGTGAGATTGGAGGGCTTTTTGGGGTGTAAGTTTGTGTCTGTAAGACAAGTGGTGCTAGTGTGTGTGTGTTATTGTAAGCGTGTGTACCGGGAGGTTTGTGTGTGTGTGTGGCAGGGATAGGCATCAACTCTTATCTGGGCACAGCAGTGCCACTTCAGCTGAAACACCACACCCATTTCTCCACACGGTGTGTTTGAACAGACGCCATGTCCTCACGCAAACACAGATTCGCCATAAAATCACAGCATAAGGCTGTGTTTATTTATATATATATATATATATATATATTTAGATAAGACTTTTTTTGGTTGTTTTATTGTACAAATATTCATTCATTTCACATCTAATTTTTATTGTTAATGTGTTTTCAATATCATTATTACAAAAATATATAGTAATATAATGTTATGAAATAGCCTTAATTGGCATTTATGATAAATATCCGAATGCGGTCAGATATAGATGCATGATATATTTTGATCATAATGTTTATCAAATGAGAGCAGTGATTTTTTTTAAATGTATTTGTATTGATATTGGCATTGTATTGCTTCTGTTAAATATATTTTATCCTGTTGTATTCTACATAATCAAGCCTTTCAATTTAGATGCAAATTATTTTCAGTGTTCATATTTATACAATATACTTATAGGATTGTTACTTTATCTAATTATGCATGTTTATCTAATTCTTTTTCTGAGCACACACAAACTCTACTGTATAATTCCCGAAGTATCATTACAATCCATTGATTAGTGACTCTAATTGGAGTCTGATGTTTTCAAGGACTGTCTAACCAGCTTCCAGAGGTCTGTTATTTATTATAAAGACTTTCATCTGTTCAAACAGTAAATGTTTTTCTCTATAGCAGATCTTAAAAGAAATAGTTATCCATCTGTCATTCATGTACTATTTATAGTGCTATTTTAATAATATCAGCAATTCATCATAAACAACCTTAACATAAAAATCATCGGTGCGTCCCTATGGTCAGATTTTTTGTTTAGTTTCTCATTGTAAGTTGTTATTTTTTTATTCTTAATTTTTTCTACATTCATATATTATTATTATCAATTTATTGTTTAATTTGAGTGAAAAAAGTTGGCATGCATTTCAGCTACTGCAAATGTGTTTCATGTCTTATTTGAACCATTTTTGTCGAGGTAGTTCTCTCGATCATAAAAAAAAGTAGTAACAACACGACTCGCTGAGCTTTTGCCTTAAATCAAGAGAATCTCATCAAACTTTTCCAGAGATTGTAATTTTTCATCGGGTCGAAATCCGGCTTCTCTGAGAAAAGAGCATTTCCATCAGCCCTTTCTTCACGAATGGCCGGTGAACTACGCTATGAGTGTGGGCAGTGTAATCCTGTTTGAAAGGTCTGCGTGTGTTCCTGGCGTTTTGGGTGGGCTCTGCATGGGACAGCAGGTATCCTTAATCATGTTACGGGGTGTGGGGTGTATTTTTGAGAAGGGGTTAGCTGGCAAGCTCCCATCCCAATTTCATACTAAATGCTCACACACCAGGTTTGATTAGAGAAGGCAAGCCTGAGGTACCCAGCCCCGGTCCATTGTCATAGTTTCTGTCAGTGGTGCAGAGCGGCAGGTCTGTGCATTTAAACCCACAGCGCTGTCTGACCGTTGTTATTCTGTTGAAGGAATTATACACTCCATTTTCTGCAAGGCTTTACGTAGAAACATATAAGCATTTTGACCTTGGTAACCTATGTGATTAGATTCAACTTTTTCTCACATAGTCTAGAACACTTGAATTCATTTTTTTTAAAAATATAAAATAATTTTACAATTATTATTACACATGTAGTGTCCCTTAATAATGCATTTATTATTTAATATTCTGTCTTAGTTATCAAAGATTTAGCTATTCACCAATGACAATTCATATATTCTGTAATAGTTAGGAGAGTATTCTCCCAGAGTGGGTTAAATCTGAATATTGTGTCTGTTCCTCTGTGATTATCTTCACCACACGAAGATGCAGCGTTGTCCCGGAAAACCTCAAGTCCAACATCTGTGTTTGTTTTCGCAGGTGCTCATTTGGTTTGATGCGAACGTTTTTTCAATATAGAATATTTGTGTGGGCTGTTTTCATACAAAGTGTAGTGGAAAAAGTCCCCCCACCCACTAGCCTCTGTCGTTAATTCCACGCACCGAATATATTTGTTTTTCACAGAATTATTCAAATGTGATGAAAAGATGGTGCTCGGAAAACAGAAAATGCATGTTTTTTGTTTTTTTTTTTGTTTTTTTTAAGAAGAGGAATTGAGACCACGAAAATTCATATTTGATTTAGTGTGTCCAGAGGTGAGAGGTCCGCTGTAACATACTATCTATATGATGACAAAAATGCTGAAATGAGATATGTAGGTAGTATAGAATTAATATAAAGCACATTATTTATTCACATTCAGACTAATATTGTAATTTGCTGTTAAAGCCAATTTAAGTGTAATCCAAGCCAGAATATTATGGTTAAAATGTATGTGGATACGATCATTTTATCTTGTTATTTTATAATTATTTATTTGTTTTTTTATAGTCTGGCTTGATTATCATTCTGTGGTAGCAGCCCTCATAAGTTGTGTCTCTGTGCGGCGGGAAACTTCAGTGAGGGAGGAAAGGTAATTGCAATTACCAATAAAATTCATTATAATTAAGCAGTCATTTAATATAAAATCAAATTATTGCCGCAGCGACAGAGGACGGAGGCACCCCAGTGAGACCTGATTAATTTTTTTTCTCTCCCTTTCAGCACAACTGTAACTTTTAAATCACCCTGCCTCTTTGGGTGGGGTGTTTGGGTAAGGGGTATTTATTAAAACTGAGCCAATATGATGATTACCTACCTAACTGTTTGGGGTATTTATTAGACTGTAGACTATTAGATTATAGATTATTAATTTCATTTCATAGAGTTGTGCGAAATGAAGCGGGGAAATTTAGAATTTTGTGGCCTCTTTAGTAAGTCGGTCTATACAACAACTTACAGCAAAACTACAGCAACTTACAACAACTACTATACGTATATTTATATAACCGCTAACAACTGATTTTCAAGAGAAATCTGATTTTGTATGAAAGATTCATGTAGAAACATAGAAAAAAACTTTGTTGTATCAGTTGTATTTGCTATAGTAATGACAGTAAATGATGCATAATTATAAGCAACTAATATTAAACCTGTTAAGTATTTATACCTGTAAATATGTTGTAATAAAGACACATTGAAATAAAATGTAACCCAAAAGTAAAATTGAATAGCCACTATATTCGTCATATGTGCTAACAATATTCAAAAATGTATAGATGGCCATCTACAACAAAAAACTTTTAGAGTATTCTATATTACTTTCTAAATACATCAGTGATGATTGATATTCACTTATTTAGATGTAGTTCTTAAATATCTACTCCAAAATTTTTTGAAAATTTTTGAAAGTATCATTGGAAAGTCATATTTATGCTATTTATAGTTTACTTTAATAGACATGTTGCCTTATTTGTTTATCTCATGTATTTCTCTTTGCTTGTGGCTATACTGATCTCTCCACTTGAGTGGTGAGGTGTTTGTGTGTATATAATTTTATGCCAGTCGGTCTGTGTCTCACTGTTACTAATCTCTCAAGCCTTCTTAACTCCCTTAGGGACCTTCCGGAAAACGCCACCTCACTATTATTAGGGTCTCTTTTGCATATTGAGGGAGCTGCTCTCAATTGTGTGTGTGTGTGTGTGTGAAGGAGAGAGTGAAAGTGCGCCAGTGTGCAGCAAGAGTTTTCCTTTTTGTTGCGCCAACTGTTAAACTGAACTTTTGACATCAAAAACAACTTCATAACTACATTTACTTCTCTGGTACAGCTACTGAGAGGCAGACAGAAGGAGAGAAAGGAAGAAACAAGCAACATAAAACAGTCATATATTAACGCTCCCTTAAGAAACTATATTTACCACAGTTTGTGCATGGTAACCATTAAGTTATTATTTGTAGTAAGAATCTAGTAAATTCGGGTAAACCCATGAATGGCTTCATATTACCATTGTTACGGTGTTTTGCTTTTAATGGTATTTTAAATTAAAAAAAAATTTAATTATATGATATTAGTCATCTATTAATGTTCCTTTGAAATTATGTAAAAAAAAAAAAAATGAATCAATTTTTAATAATACTTTAAGAATTATGCATAATAATATCATTTAATTATTTATACATGAATGGCTCCACATGATCATAGTTACCACGGTTAATCTTACTTTTTAATGTTTTTTTTTATTATTATTTATTTATTATTTTTAAAGGTTTTTATTTATATATTTTTTATATTTTAACTTTTTTGCTTTATGAAACTTCAATCTGAGACCTTGTGTTTTGACATGTTCTGTCTTTGGTTATTCTTGAGCATATCAAAGCACTTTTCTCATTCAAATTCTTGGTCACTATGAAATTAGGGTATACTTACTGTACTGCTTACTTTATAGTTGCCGTTATGTATTAAACCTCAAAAATGCTTGCTGTAGCATATAGCCGTACTAGATTTGTTTCATATTGTGAATGATTTTAAAATGTTTTATTGTTATTCATTGAAGGCATCTGTCGTAATAGATTTCTATATTTCATGCAATAATACAAAAACGTATCAAATAATCTTCCAACATGCAGAAATAATGAAACCCGCTTTCATCTGCTGGGATTTTAAGCTTGAAAATTTCTGGTTGTAACTCATAATGACATGGAGATATAAAGCTCTGAGTTTCTTTTTGCTATCTATGGCCCAAGCTTACAGTTGGTTTAGCTGTGAGCTGCGATAGCTGACGCTGAGCGGAGAACCTGGCTGTATAGATTTTGGCTTCATTGGTAGAATAAGGCTGATATGTTCATGGGGCTACAGTCAGGAAGCCATTTTTCTCATATCGTTTCACCTCTTCTTCTATTTACTGTCGCTGTGATTGCTGCATACGCCAGACATATTGCCAGTTTATCTGTCCACTAAAATCCAATAATGTTTTTGCTAGCTATCATCCTCATTATCACATAAGCAGCGGTTTGTATTATAATATTATATAAGATGAAACCTAAACATTTCTTAGAGTAAATAATAGCCGTGACAGCAGAAACCCTGTTTTAAAAAAAAAGGTTTAATTTGCATGAAGAATGAGAATGTAAAAACATTTTCTTTTATTTCCCTTTTCAAAGCCTTATGTTGTCTGTATATTCCTAGTTATATTTATTTATTAATTAATTTTAAACAGTCCGTTTATAATTCAACAGCCCCTTGTATTTTTTATTGATTGTTTGATTGGAACAGTTGTCAGCTCATTTGCCAATTGGCAGATCTTTTAAAGTTGTCATGAAAGGAAAAATGTATACTGTCTATCGTATATCAGACTGAATCTGCTTTTGGATTTTGGATTGATTGGTTCATTGGATTGTTGTCATTTAATCGTTTCATGTGAGTGAAAGCTGAAGTGTTTCATAATAACATTGCTATATTCCATACAATATGAATAGTCTTTTTTGACTTTAACCACCTGTACAATCTTATGTATGATATTGACTTTATAACTGTCTTTAGTTATCTTTTTTGTGAAATGGACAGAACTTAAAATTGTTTTCAAAGACCTCATGAAATCCATATCTACCCGCTTTGTGGCTTTTAGTCCATGTCCGTTAGCTTTAAGACAATGGTGTCCACTTAGCATGCTGCTAGTTAACTTTTAACATATACACATATCCTGTTTTTAGAACTATTGATGACTCATCATTTGCTTTACAGATTTTTGTCCAATCAAATGCTCACTAGAATAAGAATGTCCCTCCCCTCAAATACCACCTATCTATGACTAGCAAGTAGCAAATAATGATTAATGGCTTTGACAGAATTAATGCCTATTGGCCATCATTATGCACAACCCAAAACTTTCCTTACAAAAGGAAATCCATCAATCCAGCAACGCAGAAAAGAATAATATGCTTGTCAAGTGATTTCACTTGGTGTTTATTGACAAATGGCTCCTATCCCACCATCTCTTCTCTCTGGATGATTTCCAGATGGCATTTTGCACCTATGAAACTCCATACGAAAGCAAGCAAAGGAAATCTGAAAAAAGCTCACTTCCCAAAGCATTTTTACTGTTGCTGTCTGTCAGTTTTGCACTAAAACCTGTGGTAATTAAAGGGATAGTTCACCCAAAAAACGAAAATTTTATGTTTATCTGCTTACTCCAGGGCATCCAAGATGTAGAAAAAAATATTTTTAACTCAAACCGTTGCAGTCTATCAGTCCTATAAGGTCAGTGGATGGGAATCACGGCAAAAAAACATACACAAACAAAACCAAATTAAACCCTGATGTGTAAAGACACGAAACGCTCGGTCTGTGCAAGAAACTGAAGTTCTTCTTGCTTTACGGTAGACCTCTGATTCACCTCAATGTCCGAACTGTCCTGAGTGCGTTCTCAACAGCCGAGCATGACTCTTCTTGTTCTTCTTGCTTTACGGTAGATCACAGACTTATAAGTGCATTACCGCCACATATCTCTCAAATGGACCATTGACACCCCTAATTGAGATTGTAGATAGAGTGTCAGTGGTCAATTTGGGAGATAGGTGGCGATAATGCACTTATAAGTCTGTGATCTGCCCTAAAAAAAAAAACTATTTAAAAAGCATATCTAACCCATAAATTAAAATTGTCAACATTCATTCACCATCACATCATTTCAAACCTGTGCACATTTCTTTCTTCTTTTGAACACAAGAATGTTACCCATTAACTTTCATTGTATGGACAATGACAGTAGAAACATTGTTCAAAATCTCTCTTTGTGTTCCACAGAAGAAAAACTAGTGCAGGTTGTGAAAAGAGGGTGAGTAGATTAGGGCTTTGCGATATTGAAGAAAAATGCTATATGCGATACCTTGTTAAAAAATGTGATATTCGATATGCGATACGATATTGCTTGAAGTTTGTAAAATCAATTTCAATTATATTTTAAAATATTTAAAAATGAAATTATATAACCAATTTTTTTTTCACATTCACGACCAGCAGTGTTAGTCACTAATGTCACAAATCAGAAAATGTCACTTTAACATAAGAAAATATATATATGACACTAATTTTATATCATTGTATCTTTGTTTTCCATACACTTTAAGTACTTCTTCATATATCACAGCAAAAACTATAGTCTGAGAAAGTTCAAACATGATTAAAGGCAAGTGAACAGTCAGTAAACAAAAAAAAAAAAAAAAGAAAAAGAAATACACAATTTACAAGCATAGATAAAATAGTAGTATAGGTACAGAAATTTAATAATTAAGTGTAAAATAACACTGCACAGTGTCCACTGTATGAATTAAATGGATTAATCTTTGTTATAGCTGTTTTGTTGTTTGATTAACATTAGTGACATATTCAATATGGACTAGTGAAACGCATCTCTGTGTGCATGCACGCGCTTTGCACGTGTGCGTATGGGAAGCCAAACACACCGAAAGTAGAAACAAACAACTAATAAATAAATCGCTCACGCAGCGCCGACCGACTCCAAACCACACACAGCGCAGAGAGGACATGACTTACCAACCAAACCCAACTGAAATCACGGCGCGGACTAACATTCTTCTTCTTCTAATAACTTTTTATGGCGGATTGCAAACCAACGTTTGGTGCATTTACCGCCACCAACTGGACAGGAGTTTGAAGCACTTAAATGCAACGAATATATATATATATATATATATATATATATATATATATATATATATATATATATATATATATATATATATATAAAATATAAATTCTCCTGACTAATCCTATTTCTTTAATGTATTTAACAAAAGAATTGTAATAACTTAATACTGATCTTCATTATGTTTTGTGCAGGAAAAAACACGAACTAGATTAAATCACTCTCTATTTAATATAGGAAAACATGAAACCACTCTAAAAAAACACTGGGTTAAAAACAACCCAATTTGGGTTGCTCTATTGTTTCTGCCCAATTACAAAAAATACATTGACCTGTTTCATTTTTTAATGTATGAAGCAAAAAATAAGCTAGTAATATAGTAAAAATGAATAAACCATAGCTGGTTTAAATCAACCCTTTATGATAGGTCAAAATAAACAACCCAATTTGCTGGGTAATATTAACCCAAGATGGGTTCTGTCCTATACTTACCCAGCCCTTGGGTTAATAACAACCCAAATTGGGTTGTTTTTAACCCAAGTTAGGTTGTTATTAACCCCAGGGCTGAGTAAATATAGGACAGAACCCATCTTGGGTTAATTTTACCCAGCAAATTGGGTTGTTTATTTAACCCAGCATAATGGGTTGATTTAACCCAGATATGGTTTATTCATTTTTACTATATTACTAGCTTATTTTTTACTTCATACATTAAATAATGTTTACAGATTAACTTAAATCCTCTAAACTTTTCTAAAATACTCCACACAACCACTGGTTTGCATGATAACTTCCTTTATTCTCCTTTATTTATCATTTACAGCATTGCTTATATCGTTTTTAATAGGCTATACATATTGCCCAAATTTAACCTTGTTTAACAAACATTTAAAGTAAAAATTAAACATTAAACAGAAGTAATTTAACCAGTCTCTGTTATTCTGTTTCCACCGTAACTGCGCTGCGCCGCGCTGGTTCTCGTGCCCGAGCTGGAGTCGTGTTCGGCGGGGAACTGCTCACGGCTGAGACCGCCGCCCTGTGTTTCAGTCACACTTTGAGGAAATATTTTAACATACAAAGTATTTGTATTCTGTATCTAACTGCTTTGAGGAAATATTTTAACATACAAAGTATTTGTATTCTGTATCTTTATGAATAAAATCGTTTATTTTATGCAAAGCATCAGGCTTTTCCATCACGCTAAAAGACCGTGACACTCGTTAAAGGTGATTCATACCACGCGCCTGTATGTTGCTCTGCATAAAATTGAACGATATATAGCACAGTAACGATTTTATAGATAAAATAAAATGTATACAAACCTGTATTTTACAGACGAATGCGTCAATTCGATGGCGCTGAGACCTGCTCTCTCCAGAAGAGAAGCAAAATCCCCGCGATAAATAACCCAACCGCTGGGTTACGTCTGACCCAGGATCTGAGTAATACAAAAACTACTCAAACATTGGGTTGTTACATTTGACCCAGGAGCTGCAAAACAACCCAAACAATGGGTTGTTACATTTGACCCAGGAGCTGGGTAACACAAAAACTACCCAAACACTGAAAAAATAACCCCAAAAAAATTACCCAAAAGGCTCAACACAGCATTTGGGTTAAAAAAATAACCCAAGATTTTTTAGAGTGCATGTTTTTAATAAAATGTAAAACATAAAATATGAAAAAGAAAGGTTAAAACTTATTAAGAAAGTAAGAAACATGGGTGTTGAATCTTTCAATTTGTCAAGCCTTTTAAAAGAGCATGCAGAACAAGGTAAAATATATGGTGTTATTGTTAAATACATTAAAGAAATAGGATTAGTCAGGAGAATTTTCATATATATATATAAATATGTATATATTCATTGCTTATAGTGCTTCACACTCCAGTCCATTTGGTGGCGGTAAATGCACCAAAAGTTGGTTTGCCATCCGCCATAAAACGTTATTAGAAGAAGAGTAATGTTCGCGCTGTGCTGTTGAGATTAGTTCGCGCCGCGCTGTCAGTTTGGTGTTGCTAGTAAACACATCCGCTCTGCGCTGTTGAATCGGTCGCACAGCTCGGTCCATTGAGCCGCGCCGATGACAGGTCAGCACTGCGCGAACACTTTAATACCGCGCTGTTTCATCCTACTTTCGGTGTGTTTGGCTTCCCATATCTGCGGCAGAAATGAAGAGACATGTGCAAGATGCGGCTTGTGCGTGCGCTTCAGGTGTGTGTCAGACAGCAAGATGAGTCAGCAAGGAGTTGTTTTCGGCAACTTATTGCACTTAATAACTAACGTCAAGCAATTCTCTGCTATATGCGTTGACCTAAAACTTTGATCTTTTGCAACATCATAAATTGCACGCCCTTTCAATAAAAATATTCAGATATTTAACCCCTCTATAATAACAATATCGATATATCTACATATCGTGCAGCCCATATTTATAAAAATTCTATATACCTTGCATACCTGGAGAAGATGATGACAGAGTATTCATTTTTGGATACCTCTCATTGCAGTACATTTTGCTACTTTCAAGGTAACATTCAATTGTCGCAGAGTGTACCAAGTGAGCACACTTAATGCCCTGCACCCTTCAGAGTATTCACTCTGTGCTTGCCCTCCAGAGTGAGTAGGGCAAAGTAACGCTCACTTTTGAATGGATTTTGCTGTCTATCTGTCTATCTCCTTCTTCCCCTTGCTCTCTTCCACTCTCTCGTTTTCCTGAAGTGCGGTGATCAATAGTAATTGGGTTGCCGCTGCTGACCAGCTTAGTGGCCCGTTGGACCAGCGGAAGGAGAAATGGAGAGTGTTTACGAGGTACTGAGCATGACTGACTTTCCTCCGCAAATCTCTCCATATTTATTCAGCATTAGGCCTAATCTAAAAATCTTTCTTTCTCAACCCCCTGTTTTATATATATTTTTATTTTCCGCTTCTTTCCTTCTCTGTCTCTGTCATGCACCAAAGCGATAGAGAGAGAGAGAGAGAGAGAGAGGGGTCTGGAATGTAATTCTTTTTGAGGCTAAACCACCGGTACTCTTTGATGGCATATTTAATAGATTTTTCCCATAAAGGCTTTGCCTTAAGTGACTACATTCAAATAGAGAGGTATTAGTGAGGGCATTGGCATATGTTATGGTATATTAAAGAAACCTCTTGTTGTTCATATAAATACGTTCAATTCAATTTTGCAGGTCCCTTTGGATGTAATGGGATTTTCTGATGTATGGTGCAAGGGCATTTTAGGGTTATATATCCATCTTACCTGCTATTTTGTAGTAGTTATTTTAAACAGAAATGCACACAAGCTCACTTGTTTTTTGAAGATTAACATTCGCTGTTTGAAGAAATTTCCATTTTTGAATGGAAATGCCCATGCTTAGATGGGAGCAAAAGAATAGTGTTAAATTTTTTAAGGTAAGATGAACTTTTTGGCTTTGGAGATGACAAAAAGAGATGCTTTTGTTTTCTATCATTTGTACATGACAGTCATCATCTAATGCTGCTTTTGTGCACCAAATCTTACAGTGATAGATTTTGAATGGTGAGCATTTAAATAATGCAAGTCAGACTGAAAAATAATTTATAAAATCCAAATTAGTTTGAATGGAATGAAACAAAGTTTGAATGGAATGAAGTAATTTGAACTGCTTTAGCAGTTTGGCAAAAAAAAAAAAATGATGTTTAAGGAATAAATTCAGTATTTTTTTATTTTTTAGGGACAAAACGTGTAGTAAGCTTTGACATAATGACACAAACAAACAAAACAAAACAAAAAAACATTTTTAAAAAAAATCACTGTTTTTGTTTAATGAAAAATTTTGTTGGAGCCAGGGTCAAAAATGCCACCAGAAGTGACAGAGATACCATAAAATCTGGGCGGAATCACAAAATTTAAATGGAGATTGCTATATAACATGGAATTTCACGGAATTTGTCAAATTTTGAATTAATAAATGAAAAGTAGGGCTGTAAAAGTAATTCAAACAAATTCAAATTGCAATATGGACTAGTGATTTTTAAACCACAAAAAGAAAAATTAACTTGACTTCACGAGCATATCACAGTTTCATTTGAGAAAAGCTATTGTCATGTACACACAGACTCAAAGGTCTTCACCGCAACCTTCCAAAAAAAAAAAAAATGTTTGGTTTAACTTAAAGAAATTATGACATAATTAAAGCCAATACAATAAAGACAGCATCTGCAAGAAATTTAACCCTGAATCAATAAAATAAATTTAACAACAATACAAAAACATGATTAGAGATAAACAAAAAATCAAATACAAAAGATAAAAAAACTCCTAAATATATATATGGGCGATACACTGAATTTTAAATATTAAAGGTTAAAAATGTCCCCAAAATCTATTTCAGGGGCAAACATCACTCCTTAATCAAAAAAGTGAAGTTTGTTGAACCATCCACTGATAGATTATTTTTTTTATTTAGAAACATTATAATTCAATAGTTTGGATAGTTTGGATGGATAGAGGCGAGAGAGCAGGATGCTGTGAAGGTCTGAGGACCTATCATTATCATATTAAACACACATTCAAATGGGCTTGTCAGTTGGGTTTTCTTTTGGATGTTATTACCTGTCAACGGCTGAGAAAAACAAAGTCAGATGGAGGGATGACTAGAGTGAGAGATGGATGGGTGGAGAGATGAACGGTTTATGAGGAGTAAATTTACTCCTGCCTGTCATCGTATGCAAACCATTTTTATCATTTCAAATATGCATGAATTATCACTGTAAATAGATGTATATGTTGTGAAATTTTACTGAACATTTAAGCATGCTAAATAAAAAACATCATCAAACAAAAGCCTTCCTTTAGTGATCTGCATAGTCTGACTGTATTGGAGGAAAACAGCTGAAATGGGCGACCCAACATAATGAATAAACAAGAGCTCGGAATAACAAGGGAAGACCCGATAAATGAGAATTACGAGCGGGAGAATGAGCTAGAAGGAAAGGGAGGAATGCCCTGGGGAAGAGAGTGAGGTGAAGATGGACAGGCAAACCCTCTCGTTACACCTTCTCTCTCTTTCTCTGTCGCTTCCTTGTGCCCCCCCTTTACCCCTCTTTCACCCAGCCATAGCCCCGCCATCTGTCTTTCCCCTTCCCTTCTCCTCCGCGCCTGACATCTCTCAGCCTTTTTTAATCTCTTTTTGTTTGATGGAATTTAATGTGACTGTTTCAAAATTAGACATATCGTCTCAGTCTGCGTTTATTAGTAACGCTAAGCTATAGTAATGAAACTGAAATCACCCTTTAGAAAAATTACCTTGGTTTTATTTCAGCAAGTAACACTAAATAATAATGGTATTTGGACAGAAATGTTCATGCTAATTCATACTAAATAATCTGTTAGGGAACTTAGAGAATGTGATTTTTTTTTTTATTGACACTTCAGCTTAGTATTTTCTTAAGAAAAACTGTGTTTTTATTGAAACTCTTTAAAAATGTGAAAAGATTTAATATTTGAATGTTCCGAGTTCAATACACAGAAATTTAAATTAATAAATAAAAGTAGGTTTTGACAATTATGCATTTTCTGTATAAGTTAGAGGGACAAACTAACATTGTTTCTCGGTAGACATTTATTGTAAGTGGGTTTTGTCAGTATTTTTTGTTGCGTTGTTTACAGTTTCAAGAATTAGTTGTCATGATGTATTTAACTAGGAACATTCCATTAACCATCCTATTTTTTTTTAAATATATCTGTGGCTATTATGGTCTTACTACAAATAAACTGTGGCGACTAATCATTTTTTTTTTTTTTTTTTTTTTTATGATTACTTAGTTCAGTTTCTCCAATAACTAGTTCTCTCTTTCTAAGTTTATAGGAAACAAAAACTAAAGGTAAATGTGTTTTCCTTTTATGCTTCCTGTTTACCAACAGAGGGTTTCGATTTTTGTTAAAGTATTCATTGATGCACCGTTTGTGGAAACGCCACATTTGTAGTGTTTGTTTCAATGCAACGGTTATTTTTACGCGTGCTGCCTGCTGTCAGTCTGGTGGAACTGAACCCCACCCAAACTCATATTTTATTCCAGGTTGTCCGAGCTGAACAGTGCAGGCCTCCCAGACCCCCCCACGTGGACCTTTTCTCAGATCTCTTGTGGGAAGAGTTGAAATAATTCCTATTGTCTTTCATTATAATTCAAGACTGAGAGATATCGTTTTTAATAATGCCAGCTTTATGTTCCCTAATCTAATTTGTGAGGTTATATTTAATGTGTATGTGTGTGTGTGTGTGTCTTCTGTTCATATCCTATATTGTTACCACTTTTCCTAAAGTCCAATGATGGGCTACGGGCAGAAAAGAAAAAAACCCAACAAATTAGAATCTTAAAGCGCTATTATTTAATTACCCCAATGGCTATGGATTTGCTGTGTGTGTGTGTGTGACTGAAGAGGGCGATAGAAAGGGCAGGATTATTCTGCTTTTTCAATTTACAGAAGCCCCACTGCCCACACACACCCCCCTAACACCCCAGACCCATGACATACACACAAACACACACACTTCATCAGCCCCCCTCCAACCGCTGGAAGATAAAACAGCATTATGGTAAATTCCACTTAATGACAAATTTTTAATTTGCTGAACACTGCTGTCTCTCGCATCCCTTGTGTGTGTGTCTGGTGTGCGCGTTCACGTTTTAGTGAGTGAGTGAATGAAAGGGAGGCCTAATTACAGTGTGGGTTGGATGGGAGGAAGAAAAGCCCTCCTCTCCTCCTATCACGGCGATAAGGGAAAGGGAATGTAGCCGATTAATGATGGTGTTTATCTCTTTTCATATAATAACAATCATGAAAAGTCGATCTGCCCCTCAGCCTGATAGAAAAACACTCCCAGAGGAGAATTTTCATCAGAATGAAATTGAAGTCGCAAGCTACTGGTTTTATTAAGTATTTCATTTTTCCTTCTCGTATGTTTGTGCGTACATGGACGCAGAAGGAAAACTGAAGGGCTGGAATATTAAGTCTGCTTGTTGTGTGATGGGGATGTTTCCAGGGTCATTTCAATTTAAAATGACTTTTTAAAACACGCAGCAATCTGTGGAGAATCTACGAGTCTGAGTATTCATTTTTCTTTTAGATATAGGATGCATTCATATAGAAGATACAGTAGGAGATACACCAATATTTTAACACTGCTGTGTTTCTGATCTGATTTAAGAGCCCCTTTTACCACACTTTTTCAAATAGCAAACCATATGTGCCAACAAAATGCACCATTTACATACAGTTTTGTTTTGAAATTCATGTTTTGAAAAAAATATCGAACTGACATTGTGACACACTGGTGACTAATGATATATTCAAAGTCTTCTGATACTGAGAGCTTTGTGTTTGGAATAGACAAAACAAACTGAAAGTTTTTCTTCACAGGAAATTTTGTGCTTCAAACATGAATGTAATTTGAGATCTATAATATGGACTATATCTAATATTCATTTATGAGCCCCTTTAACCTCTTAAGTTTAACCGCTTTAACCACCAAATATATATGTTGACAGATTGGTGACTAGTAATGGTGTTTCTGTATCTTGCATATATTCAGTAATGGGCTAATACAGTATATATACCATGCTAGCTCCAAAGCTGCTGCAGTGACAAATCAATAGTATTTAGCATATATAAGCATATGCATGGTGTTTTAGTGCTGTAATCATTTGTATGGCAAGACAAGCTGTAGACATATTTCTCTGGTGGGCTCTTGAAGCAAGTTTGTCACAGACTAGTGCTGTGACAAGTGACTGATCGAGACTGAGATGTGCATGTGCAAGCTGTTTCTATTGATGCACATACAGCCTGACTGCCAGTGCATCATAATTTTTTGTTAAATTATTTTTTCCCTCCTGTTTTATCACTTTCTAACATAATAATAAGTTACTGTAATCACTCTTGAAAACGGACATTAGTTCATACTAATTTTAACCTTAGTATTTCTTTTAATAATTTCCAATTAAATCGTTTACAGTGCTTAACAATTCTGTGCATTGTGTTTTGTATTTACATTTTAACTTCATGTTATTATAAAACCCTTGTGACTTTATTTCATGGAACACATATTAGACCATTCTTGACCATGCAAACAAAAGTGTGCAGGGCTAAGCTCCTAAAACGGACACAAAATCAACACAAACCTAGTCCAAAAGACTTAAAAATAATAATTATTTGTTTTGTAATTATTTTATTAAAATAAATGAACACAATATATTTTGAGTCTTCTGAAGCTGATGGCAGTGTTAGGAATAGACCAGGGCAGACTGAAAGTTTTTATTCACAGAAAATATTTGAGTTGGAATTTGATAGCTACATTGTGGAAGTTTTGGAAATAAAAAATCGGATTTGTTTTTAGTCCCTTTTTGAGCTTGGCAGCCCCCTTGGACACTGTTTTGAAAAGAGCAGCCTCAACATCCTTCAGAATTTCTTCTTTTGTGTTCCACTTAGGTAGGAAAGTCATACAAGTTTGGAATGACATGAGGGTAATTAATGGCAGAATTTAATTTTGGTGAACTCCTGGATGTCTGGTCTGGTCTGTATCTTTTTTTTTTATGGTTGAAGGCTTTGTTTTTGTTTTTTCATTAACTTGACATTAGATTACCAAGTACAAAGAGTCATGTTGAGTGTGTGCATGTGCTTTTCTCAATCCCATGTGACTCTCTTCCCTTATCTTCTGTCACTTACCCGTCTGCCACTCTGATTGGAGCGTATGGTTGGCGTGTGGTTGCCATGCTGTTGCCATACCGCGCCCCGCTGGGCAGTAATTGGGCCCCCTCTGGGTTGCAAGAGGCAACGGTACATTGACAGACAGGTTTGGCCACCTGCCCCACCTCCCCCTTTAAACTGGGAGTCAGGAATGCCACGAATGTGGCAGCACCTACCGTGTGCCATGCCGAATATTGGGTAGGGGGCACTGCTTTGGCCACATGCCCCACAATCGTGTTGTACCTGCAGAGTGGGTGTAATATGAACTGATTGTCAGAGTGTTTGGCAGACTTGGGGTTTGCTTACTAAACATCTTCATTGACAATCAGTTACCTGGCTGTCCAGATGAGGACGTTTTTTCATGTTCTATTCTCCATTTTCATATAAAGCCAATTAGAATTTCTACTGGCTAAATCAAACCTTTAAAAGTTTTTTTTGTTTGTTTTTAACAATAAATGTTAAAAATTTGTTGATTTACCAAATTTTTGGCCCCAAATGATACAGTTCTTCTCAAAATCTGCAAGATCTTTATTTTTTTTTTAAATGGATCATAAAATTATCATGAATACTGTACTTAATTATTACATACTTATACCAGCATACTCCAGGTCATCATTTGTGAATAATGATTTCAGTGTTGGCCTTTTTGTCACATTGAGCTATTATATGCCTTCATAAGAATTGCAATATAGTGCACAAGTCATATGGACTACTTTTATTTTCATACACTCAAAATAAAGGTTCTAAGGTTTTTGAAGCAATGCTATAAATTAACTATTTTGGTTTCCCCAAAGAACCTTTCAGTGAACATTGATTTTCTAAGTGAGAAGAACAATTTAATTATCTGAAAAACCTTTTCCACTTTAAAGCACCAATTTTAATATAAATGATCTTCATGGAACCATAGATGCCAATAAAGAACTTTTATAATTAAGAGTGTATTTAAGAGTATATTTAACAGTTGCGTAATGATTATTTAGTAAATTCTGTTTTTATGTTTCTCTTGTAAAATTGAGGCATACAAGTTTGAAATGACATGAGGGTGAATAACTAATGACAGAATTCAGATTTGGATTAACTTTCCCTTTAAAAACATGTCAGCAACAGAAACAACAGTGAAACAGTTTGTGTGTGTGTGTGTGTGTGTGTGTGTGTGTGTGTGTGTGTGTTTGTGTGTGTTCCAAAGGTGTTTTTTGGTGCTAAAGTTGTGTGAATGTGTCCAATAGAGATATCAGTGTAATCCATGTTGCAAGGCTCCACAGCAGTGCTGCAAACATGAAGACTGAGCATGAAATGAAATGTGCCACTGTAATCCATAATCGACCTGTACATGATGTATTGACCGAGAGGGAGATCTCTCTCTCTATCTCTCTCTTATTTCATCTCTGTCTCTACATGTCTGTCACTTTCTGCTTGATTTCATGTCCTGGTCTTCTCTTCAAACCAGTTCTGTTTGTGGTCCAACCGGATGCTTGAATTTAGTCGAGTGTGAAACGCTAGCGAGTATGTTTGTAAGCACGCGTATCTCCAGTCGCTTGTAGTGAGGTACCCTTGTGTGTGTGTTTCGACTTTGAAGTGTGGCGTTGTTACACACTGTTTGGTTTTCACACTCACATTCACCACTGCTCACCTAACTCACTGTGGTCTGTTCACGGACCATGATGCATTTCACAGCACCGCTCATTTGAATTCTGCCTTCCGTCTCCTCCGTCAAGTAGAGTTTAATTGCCCATGTGGATGTAAATCTGGCATTTCTGATACAAAGACTGATTCAAAGTTTTAAGAATATAGAATGGCATGAAGGAACAGAGAGGACGGACTTGTGGCTTAGTAGATGGTGCCATGGTGCTCATGTGGGAAATAAATGTTTGAATATAGCTCGCAACATTTCTTATTCCCATTCCTGCCATTCATTTCCTGTTTTCTCTCTACTATCATTTCCATAAAAATGGCAAAAGGCCATAAAAATAATGAAGAGAGTGAAAGGGCTGTACAGAAGGTATGAAAGCGGTTTGGAGGGATGGATTCTGACAGGAAATGAGAATGAGCGAGGAGATTATTTAGCTGATGAAGGAAGTGGAGGAACAGGAGAATGGAGGCCGGGAGGAGAGAAAGCAGGCGTGAATGCTGTGTGTGTGTGTGTGTTTGATCACTGTTTGATTGGATTAAGGTCTGGTCCAGCCAGGGTGAATAGGGACGTAATGCATTTGCTCTGTGGTCCATGTCAAGTATTTGTCAGGGGGTCTGTGAGGGCTGCTGACCCCCCATGTCTGCCCTTCTGTGGGGCATTTACCCTTCTCTGTATCGCTAGTCTCACATATCCATACCTTTGACTAAATGGCGAAGAGTCTGGTCCACATTGCAGCTTATTCTGGCCAAGAAACGCCCACTTAGACAGGAAAAAAAAGCAACCAGCCATAGTTCATTTTGCATGCCATTTGGAGGCAGGTTTATCCAAAATAGATTAAACCAGAGTGGCCAAAAAAATTAATTAAAATAATGCTGTGGTAGTTTCTATGATGGTTTTTATGGAAAACACTGGATATAAAGTGGCGCATTCAGATGTACTTGTGAACATTACTAAGTGCCTCAAGCAATCTCTGAATATCATTAACTTTTAAACCTTTGTGACTTAAGTGACTAGTTGTTCCTCAAAAGCACCTGAGCCAGTCGTGTACATGGTTGTTGCATAGCATCTTGCTGTTTATTTACCAGTGCCGTATTGTGTAGAAGTTTATTTACAACCAGTGTTGGGGAAAACGCATTACAAGTAACGCAATCAAATTAATCATTTTCAAGTAACTAGTAAAGTAATGCATTACTTTTTAGTTTACAAGAAAATATCTGAGTTACTTTTTCAAAAAATTTAATGAATTACTTTTTCAAAAAGGTAACGCCAGTTGCTTTGTTTTCCCGATGACAAATCTCCTGTCCCCACATTGGGAGAAATCGGAACTACTGAGGCGTTGTGTGCGCTGTGTGATCATGTAGTTCTAGACTAAATGTGAATGTGCATTAAATTATCCCACTCGCACAAAAAATAAAAAATAAAAAATCTGATTTAGTATTCATCAAAATTAATTAAAACAGTGAAACGCAAACTCAGAATAAGACGCAAACCTGAAATAGTTAAATATGTTAAATAACACAAATGTAACTAATCCCATTTTATTAACTAATGTCTTTGCTGCTGACCTTTGATGATCCAGTTCAACCATGCTAATAAGCTAAATGACTTTAGATAAACTAACAATTGTGCTTCATTGGTTTTTTTTTTTTGTTTGTTTTGTTTTTTTTGCTGAAGAGTGTCTTCTACTGTACAGACGTGAATTCACTTTTCTATCAGCCTGAGGTTTATTCATTGCACTTTTTGGTGTGAAAGGGCTTTTACATTTGTTATAAATATAAGTTTTTATATTAAAAACAATCAAGCCCTGCTCATATTTAAAGTAAAGTAAAGCGAAAGTAACGCAAAAGTAACGTAACGCATTACTTTCCATAAAAAGTAACTAAGTAATGTAATTAGTTACTTTTTTAGGGAGTAACGCAATATTGCAATGCATTACTTTTAAAAGTAACTTTCCCCAACACTGTTTACAACCATGTTCTTTTATTTCAAAAGAATGTCTATTTCCTATCTACAACTTGAAAAAATCAGTTGGACAATACAACGCTAAACAATGAAGTTTTTAGTTCTAATTTTTGGCCCAAATTTTTGACTGGTTCTACCACAAAAAATTTGAGTTTTTTTTTTTTTAATAATTTATTTATTTATATTTATATTAAATATTTATATTGTATTTAATAGTTCTAAATTATAGTTAAAGTGCCCCTATTATGCTATTTAAAATGTTTATAATTTGGTTTTGGGTAGAACAGGTTTACATGTAAAGGTAAAAAAAAATAATGTTTTTTTTTTCAACAAATTAAACGACTCTCAAATGATTTATTCAAAGATTAATCTTTCCAAACCCCTCCTTTACGTGAGGTTACTCTGCTCTGATTGGTCTGGTCGGAAACGGAATGTAGTAAAGACCAAAACAATAATGGTATATACGTTAGCTGAACACAGACATCGGAGCACAAATATATCACTTTATCATGACTCCAGGCAATAAGAATGACAGACATTCTATATTAATCAACACATTTCTAGACAATAGTGGGCCGACAGCTGATTAGCAGAACTATAATGTGAGTTAGCCGGTGACCAACAGCTGCATTAAGTGTATACACAACACAACACACACAACCACATATTTTGCATGCTCGACAGAACATTACAGCAACAATTTTTTTTGCAGACTGTTTACATTTATATACAGCTATTACACACTGCATGAAAGGTAATTTGCAAAAATTCACAATTGGGACATTTTAAATAGCTCTAAAAGATGTGAATGAATACATTAAGACAAAAATGTATTGCATACTTTCTAAATTTATTTATTTATTTATTTTTTTGCTGTTCGGTTTGCTGATCAATTTAATGCATGATGACATTTTGGTCATCAGGCTATCTATATTGTTGAGTCCTGCAATAAGAACCAAAAATGGGACTAAACATGAGCAACTTCTCCTGTCCCTCTCTCCCTCTCCTAAACGTACACCCTAACACAAAGGTACACGGGGTCGCACACACTCGGGCTCCATTGTTATGTATGGCTGTGTTAATCTGACTGCTGGCCTCTCTTCCGCTCTCTTTGTCCCCTCTGCCAGCCCAGTGGCAGAAGTCAACAGCACCGCACAAAGGGCCTGCAAAACTGGTTAACGGCGGGGCCTGCTTTAGGCTTTGATCAGCTTTTTTAGGGTTCAGTCCCATGTTCCCCCTGCTAGAGGAGGCTGAATGGTTACACTTGAGGGAGGTTGTTAAGGGAGACGAGTGCGGAGAAAGGGTGCTCAGGATGGATGCGTGTGTCACTGGTTGGTATGGGATGTCATGTGCTGTCTATGCAAACAAACTACCCCAATTGCTTACTTTTTTAAGGATTATTTTATCCAAAATTGGAAATTCTGTCAGAATTTATGCATGCTTTTGTACTTCCAAAGCCATAATGCTTTTATTCATCTTCGTAACACAGTTGAAGATATTTTTATTGAAACCTGAGAGATGCCTGCCCCTCAATTGAAAGTCCATTGCTCCAAAACTTTAATGATTCAAGATTTAGGCTTTTATTTACATATAAACAATGATTAATGCACCCATGGAGCATTTCAAATATGGTAAACATAATAATTAGAGCTGAAAACACTAATCGATTTAATCGATTAAAATCGATTATTAAAATAGTTGTCAACTAATTTAGTAATCGATTCGTTGCTAAATAATTTTTATTTGCCGTAAGCGGCTCATTTCGTGCATATTTTTAAATCTGCGGTGACCAAAGTGTGGCAGTAATGAGCCACCGGAGGTTTTACTCAGCCAGTACAGCAGGAGAAGTAGCGACTAGCCAATAGCTGGCCTCGTTTTATGTCACGTGCTTCCAGCACAGCGTCTCTGCAGCATTCAGCGTGATGGGTGAGGCAGGCGGCAGTGGAGTAAGCTCGAGAAAGAAAAAGAAAAAAGCAGAAGATAAAACTAATCGGACGAAGTCATCCAAAGTGTGGGAGCAAAAAGAGAGCAAGCCTAACTGTTAAGCCCTGAACATTTGGACATGTTGACCTTTTTGCACTGCAATGCAAAGTTTTTCTCAAATAATGAGTGAATAGTGTTCTGCCTCATTTCCCACAGGTAGTTGAATTCCTGTCAGTTCAGGCATAAGCTGTTTTGTTAACATTTTATCGCTTTATTACATTTTTTGAATTTTGCACTGTTATAAGGACCACTACATATTTAAATCCGATGAAAATCACAGTGTGCAAAGACTTTTGTGTAGATTCTGCAGTACAATGTTATTTGCAAATGTTTAGTCGTAAAAGCTGATAACATTGCTTTTTAACAAATTAACATTTAAAGCTTTGTCGTTTACCAGTTCATAATTCAGTCTTGCAGCCTAATTATGACTGACTGAGAGAGGTTAATGTTTAAATGTATTTGAAATGCACTTTTTTTTCTAAGCATTCACTGCTCTTTTTTCACACAGCAGGTTTTTTGTGTGTCCAATTTTTTTTTTCTGGACAACCTTCTGATGGATTTTACTTTAAATTTTACTTTAAAATGTGAGTTCCATTCAGGTTTCATGCCATTGGCACTTTATTGGAAGGATTGTTTACAATTTCACTGCATAAGCTATAAAGCTGTTTCCCAGGTATAAGCTGTGTGTTTACAGGAAAAAAATAAAAATAAAATGCAATTTACTGCAATTTTAATTCTGTTTTATTCTTATTCTTCGTGATAATATGTTCTGAAAGATTCCTTAATAAGCTTTGATCGGGATGTTAAACTACTTTAGGAGCCCTAAGGACTGCCATGGTGAAAACATTATTTGAAATCTCCTTGTGAAATTTGCTAGAGTATGTATGGGTCAGTGTTTTGATTGCAGAAGAGTTCGATAAAGGATAACTAACATAATAAAACACAACTCCAGGTATGTTTTTGATGAGGATATGACAATGCAAAAAAAATGGTTAAAATCTCTAAAAAGTCTATGTTGAATGATAAAGACCCTTTGTTAATAATTTACTTGCGGAAAAAATGGGCAAAACTAAATATTAATAAGTACATAAACCGATTCATCGATTAATCGTAAAAATAATCGACCGATTTAATCGATTATCAAAATAATACATTTACAAATAATAAGTTTTAATTTAGGCTTTTATTTACATATAAACAATGATTAATGCACCCATGGAGCATTTCAAATATGGTAAACATAAGTTCAAACCTGCTTGCTAGACACTGTTCATATCGATTACATTTACAATGCATATTCTTTTTGGAGCATGAAAGTTTTTGAGGGAATTTTGTGTTTTTTCGAAGATGCAACATGAGAACAACATGATGGTTTTTATTTTTATTTTATACATTTTATTTTATCATATAATGTGTTTTATTTAATGCATTTTAAGATACTGTTGTAGGTGATTTATCCTCTCTAAAACTGGGTTGTTAATCCAGATTAATGCCACTTAATAGTAATATAACTGTGAATAACCAAGAAACTTGAAAAAGTCATTGATATACTTTTAGATGCTCTTGAGGGTGAACTTGATCTTCAGTGTCCATTTTGGTTTTATTGTTTTCACCATTGATTGCAATTCAACATCAAGATCTAGGTCTGCTATGCTGTTGAAAGCCCCCTTTTCATGATCCAGTCAATTCCAATGAATCAATAATATCCTGCTCAACCTTTTCTTCCCTTGTTGAATATTCTGCTTCATTTGGAAATATGTCTCATTACAAATGCCTTGCTCAATCGTGGTAGCCTCAAATTCCTTCAATGCATGCAATGTGCTGCACTTTATTTGTACCATTTTGTTTTATTAGTTTATTTATTAGAATTTGAAAGATAATAACAATATTTTATATTCATTTCCTAGTATTTAATTTACCATTGTTTCTTTTGAACAACACAATTTCAGAAATTTCATGTTTTAGATTGTATGTCATCTTGTGCCCTGTCAAGGACAAAGCTAACAAGCAAAACTTGATATCAAAACTATCCTAAATGTTACATCTGTTTGCACCATATTGTAGTGAACAACCTTTCTTGTTATTGCTGTTTCAAATATCCCACCATAATCTGTAGTCTGAGCCTGTCAAGGGCTAATGGCAATGGCAGATACGTTACTAATTAGTTTCAAGGAAAATCATTTTCTTTTTTTTGTTTGCCAAAATAACCCTGTGTATGTGTCCTTCCCCGCAACCCCCAGAAAAAAGTTCAGGCTCAGGTGTTTTTTTTTTTTTGCTTTAAGCCCTGGGCTTGGCAAAGGATATGTTCGGATAATGTGTTCTTTCCAAATAAATTAATATGTGTGGAAAGATCCTCTCCCTTCTACCACGCTCTCTGTTCTCTGCGGTGCCTCTCCTAGCAACAAATTGCATCCATTTCAAGCGCAAAATAGTTTAAGACATGCTTTTTTTAGGTGTTAAATAATAGCACAGTTATTTGACGAGCGCAAACATTAGTAAATCTCGTTGCGTGAATCATTTGAATACTCTCCTCCCATAAATTTTGCACCTGAGAGGGAACTCCTAGAAATGAATATTCAATAAGGTCAAGCGCAAAAATAACTGTGTCCATGCCTTTTCAGCACTAATTCGTCATTGCGCGTCTTTAGTAAAACCTGACAGTGCTATTTTGATGCCAAAAGACGGTTTGCGCTGGCGCAAGCTGTTAGTAAAACTGGGCCAAGGGCTTTTGATTGGCTGCTGCTTGACCCCATAGTAGTATGCAATTTCAAATATGCCATATTTGTTGCTCATGGATGGTCAGATCTGTTTTGGGCCAGTCACTTTAACCGAAATGCCATGTAGCACTAGAATCAAAGGATGTGACTGACAGCACCAATTGGCTTTGGATCATGGGGTTTAAACCTACAACCTGACCAAGTTTTTAACCACTATGCCACACCAACCTAATTTCAATTATTTATGATGAACCATATTTCTTTGTTTCTGCATAAATGTTTTTAATGGATATTATTAAAATTGTACAAAAGTTCGAAGTTTTGGGGTCAGAAGTTTTTTTTTTTAATAAATGAATACTTTTATATTCAGCTAGCATGCATTAAAGACATTAACAGTCGAAGTAAAGACATTTATAATGATATAAAAGATTTCAAATATTTTCTATCTCAAATTAAAACCGCTCTTTTGAACTTTCTGTTTGTCAAAGAATTCTGAAAACAAATGTATCACAGTTTCCAAAAAAAATATTAACCAGTAACTATTTTCAACATTGATAATGACAGCAGGTGTTCCTTGAGCACCAAATCAGCATAGTGGAATGAGTTTTGAAGGATTGTGTGACACTGAAGACTAAAGTAAAGGCTGCAGCAAATTTGGTATACCTATCACATGAGTGTATTAAAATAGAAAACAGTTATTTAAAATAAAAATAAAAAACAGTTTTTCTGTATTTGATCAAATAAATGCAGCCCTGGTGAGCATAAGATTCTTCTTTCAAAAACAAAAATTCTGAATGGTCCTGTATATTGATTGGGATATTGTTTGTGGCCTCATGTTCACTTCAGAACTGGCTAAATGAATTTTCCAAGGAGGATCCCATTAACGAGTTTTAGTAGCAGTTTAGTTCAGGACTGTGATTCAGCTGTGAGAGGAAACACTCAGAGAGTCCCAGACAGTTTGTGTTTTGAGATATGCCTTCACATGGCCTGTTCCCTACACACAGAGTCCTCTTAAAGTCAGAATAGTGTCTCAGTCTCTTTCTCTCTAATGGGAGCTTGTGTTCATGGTTAATTAGTTTCTCCTACACATCCGTTTTGTTCTCCATGGACCTAATGCTGGTGGCCGGGCGCACGCCAGCTTTCTTCTCTCTCAGACTATTAGTCAGCTGGAATTCATTAAAACACACACACTGATGAAGTTGCACTCTGCGCGCACACCTCTTATTTTTATTTGTTGGTTCTATGTTAATTAGCATACCTATGAGACTTACAAGTAGCATCTGTCGCTATTCCACTATTCCCCCCTCCCTTGCTCTACTTTTCATCCTTCCATCTCGGTCTCGCTGTATGAAAAGCGAAAGGTTTTTTTGTGATGTTGAATTTGGCTTACTCTCTAGCGCCCCCTCTGGTGGTGTTGTATATCTTGTGTGGATGCCAATTGGAAAAACTCCACATACTGTTTTATTTAAGTGTTTGAGGGGGATTTGATGTGAAAACTGGGTGGATTTATGAAAATATTCCTAATATTCATATGAGAAGTACATTATAGTATCTTTGGTGTGTGTGTGTGTGTGTCATTGTGAATAGGCCTGGCAGGATTACCATAGTGAGGTCCTCCTTTCTCTGGCTTTGTGTGATTGCTGGCCCGTGACTGACGAGGCATTTCCCCCACGTAGAGACACAGAGGTGTGTGTGTGTGTGTGTGTGTGTGTGTGTGAGAGAGAGAGAGAGAAGGGGGGCATCAGGATTAAAGGAAATGTTTCCTGTTTATTGTACTGGGGGTCCTCAGGGATGTTTGGGGGGCATTGTTGCGATGTGTTGGGTGTGTAGATTTAAAAAAGCAAACACATTAATGAATGAACGTATATGGTTTGTTTTCATAACAATTATTGTTATTATTTTACCTGTAAGTGTGGATATCTGTAATTGTGTGCATGTGAAAATATGACTTCAAATTGTGTTTTATGAATCAGTATCATTTTTCAGTGCAAGTAGAATGTGACACACTAAACTAGCATCAGTGATTGTTGGTATCATGCTGATTTTGATGACCCTGGTCAGCTCTGGTCAGTTCCCTGCAAGATGTGTTTTGTATTTTCATTACTTTGGACTTGGTGGAGTTTTTGTTAGTGTTCTGTATGTATGTATGTGTGTGTGGTGTATTTTAATGCAGTGTGTGTTGATGTGCAGCTGTGTATTGCTGGAGTAACTGTCTTTCTGTCTCTTGAGAATGAGCTAAAAAAAAAAAGGTCAAATTAGGGGAGTGGGCCTCTTGTATCATCCACACACACACACACACACACACACACACACATAATCAAATACAATTTCTTATTGAAGTTTTATCTAATTTCATGTTGATGGTTTCAGTTTGTTTTTCTCATGTACTGATCTTTTTTTTTTGTAGAACATGCAAATGATGAAGAGAATAAGCAGATCTGGGCTGTATCAGAAAAGGATAAAGAGGTAATGTTGCATTTTTTTTGTCAAATCTGAAATGAATAATACTGTAATTTTTTTTTATTTTAATAAACAGAAAATACTTTTTTTTTATCATGGATCGTCTTTCATATAGGAGGTGATTACCATTTTGTCTCTCTCTCTGTGTGTGTGTGTGTGTGTGTAGGCTCAGATCTCTAATAAAAGGTTTGGCCCGAGGCGTGTTTCAAACCGTTACTACAATGAAAAATCCATCACGTGTCACAACTGCAAAAAGTCCGGCCATCTCTCCAAAAACTGCCCCGCACCAAAGGTACATCATTATCCACCCGTCATCACACTATAGTCACCTGACCCACAGCAAAGATCAAAATCCCCTTATTTCCACTCAATAAACTGCTGACACTTATAGTATGCATTAGCCCAGAAAAACTGTCAACTATACAATTTAGCCACTTTAACAAAATGCTCTGATTGAATGATCAAAACTGAATTTTAGACAATAGGATTCAAATAAAAATGGTAAACAATGCATTTTGGATCAAAGTTTTTGTGTAAGATAAGTGTTGAACGGTTGCATATGTAATTTGAATTCACTGGATTGATATAATTATCAATTACTTAATGGTTATTTGCAATTTTGGGGACAATAACATTTTAAGAAAGAAATTAATACTTTTATTCAGCACGGATACCTTTAATTTCTATATTTGAAGTATAATATCTTTAAGAATATCATGATATATGCTGTTACCTTACTATTGTCTACTTCCTTAATGCAACAAAAAATGCTATAAAAATTGAGCATGGTCCTTTAGGCTAAAAGGTTAAATTACCCTGATATAAACTATAAAGAATTGTAAGTTTGCAAAGTGGTCTTTCAGTTTTGAGGATTATTTTGTTCTTTTGATACTCCTATTTTATTTAATCGGTTTTGAACATTGTTATATTATATATTATTTATTTGCTCAAAATAGCAATAGAAACTGCAATATTTAGTGTAGTTATTTTATTGCTATTATTATTATAATTACAAATCTTTGATATTCACCGTGATACAAGACACTTTATAATTTATAATTCTTGGTTATTCTTAAAAAAGAAAAGAAATCTAACCTAAAAATAAAGTTTTCTTCTTTTAATGACAATAACACAATCCAACATTACAACTTCAAAGTTTCAAATATTTCCACATAGAGACATAGAGAGAGTGTGTGTGTGTGTGTGTGTGTGTGTGTGTGTGTGTGTGTGTGTGTGTGTGTGTGTTTATGAGCAGAAGGTGCAGTGCTGCTCATTATGTGGGCTTCAGGGACACTTTCTGAGGACCTGTCCGAACCGTTACTGTTCTAACTGCTCGCTGCCCGGCCACACCAGTGACAACTGTCTGGAGAGAGCTTACTGGCACAAACGCTGCCACCGCTGTGACATGACCGGACACTTCTTTGACGTGAGTACTGCTGTGTGTGTGGACCATGGAGCTGAGATGTGTCTCTGTGTGTGTGTTGGGTTTGGAGTGTATTGTGTGTTGTGTGTTGCTTGTTTGTTTGTTTGTGTGTGTGTGTGTGTGTGTGTGTGTGTGTGTGTCTATCTCCTGGGCCATTCTTTCTCTCATTAAGACAGACGCTTCACAGGCTGTGAGTGGGACACACGCTCCACTCGTCACCCCCAACAACAACCCCACCGAGAGAGACAGAAATGGGGGAGGAAGAGAAAACAAGTCAAAATGTTACTTTTAGAAACTGCAGGAGAGATGAAAAAAGATATGTCTTGTTAAAACAAAGGTCTGAAAAATTTTTATAATTAGAGATTAGTCAGGATCAATTAGTGCAGTAAACTATTTTTTTCTTTGACCACTGGTCTTGCATTGTTTTTTTTCAGCATCTCACGCAATGAGCATTCCTTTTTTTTTTTAAGATAAGATTCGGTTAAAAAAAAGTAGCCCTGCATTCTGTTCAATGCTGTTTTTGAACACAAGAACACATTCCCTCACCGTAAAAGCTAGTTGTGTTTTTTCATCTTTTGTTGTCTTGTGATTTGGAAACAGTTTTAAAATAAAATTTTCACATATTTAAAATAAAAAAAAAAAGCCCCACCCATTCATAAAAAACACAAAAAACAAACACATTTAGGTTTTGGGCGCAGTTAAACAGTGCTGCTTCAAGATATTCTGCTGCATTCTAATAGTCAAAGTAAGAAGTTTTTCTGAATATCTAGGCTCAGTAAGCACAAAAATAACATTAAAAAAACCAAAAATCCCAACATACCACAAACTCAAATAATGCTTTTAATCTATAATTAAAACTTTTAATTATGCTAATAATCTATAATTACAGCACAAAAAAAAACATCTATCTTTCTTTAATTAACTCTGAGAGTTAACAAACAAAAATCAATCCACTTAATTTATTCTTTCTCACTCAAAAAAAACTCCTCAAAAATAGATAACCTCAGTTCTTTATATTTACATATTTATTACATGTTTAGGGTATGAACATAACTGAATTAAGTTAGAAAAAATATATAGTTTGTACAGATATTTAGTTAAAAATTATTTTTAGTTTTTTAAAAGTTTTTTTTTCTTTCATTTATATGTTCTCTCCTTATATGGTTTCACTCTTACAATTATTTTATTGCTTTGAACTATTGTAAAACCTTTTTTCCGTGTTTGTCGATTTTGTAACACTTGTAACACTAATCCCCCTGATAACATGTTCCCTTGTAGACACTGTAAGTGTTTAATTTGCCACAAAGCTCATTTGGATGTGAAAATATGAACTTGCTTCAATATTTGTCTGATGTTCCTTAGTGTTCAAAAGACCTTTATTTTCCCACTATCAAAGCACCTCCTATATTTGGGTTTAAAAAAATTTAGTAATTTAGTCAAAGCACCTATGGTTTTAGACAACCAATAGGCAGTAAACTGTCCTTATAAAAAGAACAACACTGTAAGGGCATTCACTTCAATTCATAATAATAAGAAAACAAGTCTGGAAGTTCAAAACAACAGCTTTGGTATTTTGCAGTATGGAAATGTTTTTAATAGCTTCACTGCTGTATCATCTTGTCACAGCGAGTGAGGGAAAAGGAAAGCAGATTCTTAGCGATTTTGAATGTTTCCTTCAATACACTCAGCAGCGTAAACCTTAGAGGGGGTGCTGAAGCCTCTGCCTGGCTCTCAGGTGGGGTTAAATGAAAAGCTAACTGTATAAACGAGTCCAGCTGCTGTGCCCTCAGCACTTTCAATTTTTTAGAGAGATGTAGGAAGCTCACAGGGCAAATGCACCTCGCTCAGTGTCTGTTGAGGCGGCTTGTGCTGTCAACACTGCACCTCTTTCTTATCCTACTATTGTCCTTTCCTTTTCAGTGAATTGTTTTCTTTTTCCTGTTACATTTTTTCTTTTTCATTATCTGTTCCATTTTCTCTTCTCTTCTCTTCTCTTCTCTTCTCTTCTCTTCTCTTCTCTTCTCTTCTCTTCTCTTCTCTTCTCTTCTCTTCTCTTCTCTTCTCTCATTGTCCTGTCTTTACTGTTATCCTCTCATCTTATTTAATCTCCACTTCATCTTTTTTTTATTTTGTGCATCTTCCTTATCAATTTCATATTATATTTACAAATTTACTTTCATAAACTGGTTTACTTTTATAAATAGAGGTTAAGTGAAGATTTTTCAAATAGGCCCTAAAAGGTTTCACTTTTTGCTTCTGCAGTACATTTAATCAAAGATAAAAAAAAAACAAAGCTTGGAAGTATATAGTAGATCAGTAACGAAAAGAAACAATGCTATAAAGAAAAGGTGAATGTCTCAAATTCATGTCTGAAGCACTCCATAGATTAAAAAATAAATAAATTATTATCATAAACCTTTGTGTGGTTATTTTTTCTTGTGTTTCTGAACTGCCAGACTCCCATTTCATGTAAATATTGGGTTTTTTTTCATTGTCTTTTTTTCTGTTCTCAACAGGCTTGCCCAGAAATCTGGAGACAGTATCACATTACGGTAAGCTTCCATGTGTTTCTGTGTTTCTCTTATGTGTTAAACATCTCAAATAATAGAGTCATTTGTAACAAAAGCAAGTCAAGCAAACACTCATTTGTGTGTGATAAAACCTCACATGTATAAGCACACAGATTCATCATGAGCACTATTAGTCATTATTGTGGCGTGCAGAGAAAAGGCTCCATGTGTCCTGCTGGTTTTGCCTTTGTGTGGACATGGATAAATGGTGGACTCCTGACAGTGTGTCTAAACAGAGGAGAAATCCGCTTTCATTCACCACAGAGGGTTGCTTTAAAAACTAGACTTGTGTTGAAGTGTATAAAGTCACTTAATACAATGAATTTGAAAATGTCTCCGAGATATTTGAGATTCTTTAAATAGACAACATTTGTTTACTTGAGTTTTATTGGGTCGCTGTGTGCTTTACTCAGTATTTGCATCTGTGTGTATGTGTTTTGTCACAGAACAATCTGAAAGTGGTTAATTGGCAAACTCACTGAGCATTTTCTCCCCAAAGATCCACCGGGGTGAGAAGGCATGTGACAGTCACACACACAGCTAAACGTCAAGGGGTGCGATGGAACATCTGCACACACACACACACATCCACTCAGACTCCTGGAATATAGACCTCAGCCTAAGAGAAAAGAGCAGGTTGTTTGTCAATTAAAAGACGTGATAAAGCATGAAATGGGCTGCCAGCATCGCGCTGCGCCGAGCAGTCACTCGACCCGTCACACACACACACACACACATACACACAGTCTAATTAGCTAGGCTTCCTAATGAAAAGGCCAGATCGTTAGCGCTAGCCTGGTGCGCGGGGTGGCAGAGTGGAGACAGAGAAAAAAGAAAGGTGGAATGAAAAGAAAATGTTGCCTCTAGGGCTGTTAAAGAGCTGCGTTGGAGGGTTAAAAGTCTTTTAAAAAATCTTTCTCAAATCAATCTTTCACTGTTTCTGAGCTTTTTGATTTCTTTCCTCAATTATAAGAATAAAAATATTAAAACCTTGACATTGTACCATCCCTCTTTGAAAAGCTTGTCATGGTATCTGTTGTTTCTGCCAAAATAGCATAGTTATTATTACAGTTATTGTTTGTACAGTAAAACTGTGGTAAATTGATGCCAGTGGTTCTGGTGGGTCACCGTTTTTTTCTTATTAAGGTTGTGGACTGCAGGGAAAAAGTGAAAAATAATTAAATAAATACAATTTAGAAAAAAAATGTATTCACTAAAATAAAATAATTATTTCCTACAATTAAACACAAATTGTCTAATTTAGTTTTACAGGCTCAGATATTAGCTTCTGCTGCTGTTGTTTACAGTAATTGTTTAAAATAATATAATATAATATAATATAATATAATATAATATAATATAATACCAATTTTCATATTCAGAATGTGGATAATTTTCTGTGTTGACAGGCTTATGCTTGGTAATATTAATGCATGTCTGAAATATATTTAATATATTTAGACATTTTTTATTTTTGTAAGATAAAATATTTGGTAACATAGTTAAATGTTACATGTACTTACTATAGTAAAAAATAATAAATTATACATAATTACCAGCAACTAACCCTAATCCTAACACTAACCCTATAGTAAGTGCATGCTGTTAATTAATAATAATAAAAAAATAAATTTAATATAAGACTGTAACATCATCACCTTAAAATGTGCAACCCAGTTTTGATACTGTGTTAGTACAATTTTGGTGCATGTGATGTCCAATTTAAAATTTGATTTTAAATCAAAAACAAGATGAGATGCACTGAAAGAAGGAAAGACTGCAGGGTGATTTACACAGTTTGAAAGAGATCAAGTATTAAATATTTTACAGTAGTGTAATTAAAATCATTGTTATAATCAATGGTAACTATTTTGTTACACCCAAAAAAAAGTTATATCTAGGTGAAAAGCGAGCGAGCAAGCGAGAGGTGACATGACATAGAGCCAAGTATGATGACCCATACTCAGAATTCGTGCTCTGCATTTAACCCATCCAAAGTGCACACACACAGCAGTGAACACCACACACCATGAACACACACCCGGAGCAGTGGGCAGCCATTTATGCTGCGGCGCCCGGGGAGCAGTTGGGGGTTCAGTGCCTTGCTCAAGGGCACCTCAGTCGTGGTATTGCTGGCCCAAGACTCGAACCCACAACCTTAGGGTTAGGAGTCAAACTCTCTCACCATTAGGCCACGACTTCCCCAAGGGCGACAGACATTTGCTGTCACAGTGAATTGCTGTCCGGCGCCCTGCACCTCCGTGGGTGACATATGTGGACTTTTGTGAGTTTGTAGGCTTTATAATGCCGTAAAATAGCGTGTGATGGTTTTCTGCGGGTCCACTTGGTTCTGCTGGGCTGAATCCATCTGCTTGTGCATTACTTTCATCCTCTGGGTCCTGCCCTGGTTCTGTTTGTGTGTTTAGGTACTTAAATTGAGTCACCCTCAACAGACGGTCTTTAAGGCCTTTAAACTATCCTGGAGTCTAGAGGGCTCAAAGTTAAATACAGTACAGATACCCCTGTGTGTGAGTGTGTGTGTTGTGCTTTGGGAGCTGTGGCCTGTCGCCCTATGCTAGGCCCAGTCAGGTGTGAAAAGGCATTCTGTCAGACCAGTCCCTTTCTACTGGGTCTGTTTATACTGTGTGTGTGTGTGTGTGTGGGTGAGGCCTGCACCTGTCTTCACTAACAAACAACCACTCAACTCTACTAAGTTTGCCACAAAACCCAAAGGAGACAGACAGAAAGAAGTGCGAGTGTTCACAGAAGCTATGCAAAGAGTGAAAGTTCTACAAAGCAAATGTGGTGACTGGGCCAAATATTCTGTTTGGTGTGATTATGCTGTTCTTTGGTTCAGTTTTTATTTAACAAACGCAACTGTTATACGTCTGCAAGGACTTAACTTACTCAACAATTTAAATCAAATATTCTCTTTTAAAATATAGTTTTAAGAATTTTCTGTACACACACATACACACACAACTAGATACATTTTTGTGGTGACTAGGTGCATTTAACTACGCGTTACAGAGCTTTTATGTTTTGGTTCAGATATCACGGGTCAGAAGGGGATACGGATTCCAAACCTTTTAAGAGGATATTGGTGAGCAATTACCATTTTTAAAACTTCTTTTTAAAATCCCTCCTTTGCTCAAACTGATCAGCCTAGTAATCCTTTACACTGTAATGAAAATTAATTGAATCATTAGCATAAGTGAAATGTATGAGGGACATACAGTTTATGGCTTCAAAGCGATCAAGTGATTTTTAGAAGACAGTCATCAATAAAGAGGAATGGCTTTGGTGTCAATATTTACATTTCTGAATATTGACCAAGCCAGATATGGTCCAAAAACCTAATGATGAATTCAGTATTTCAGTGTTAGCTGGAAAATTATTCGATTTCTTTTGCAGATAGATGGACATTTAGTTACACCTTTATGCCATCAGGAAATAGAAAGGTCTGGAATCATCCTGTGCAAATGTTTAAATGGGGAGCAAATATATAGTTTGTAAATATCTACATGCATTTATATGTATTGGTTTGATAGACACACGGCACCATCTACTGATATAAATGATGTACTACAGCAGAACGTCAAGGACAAATATTACTGTAAAATCCTCTTAGAAGAAAAGTGATTTATATTTTATATTTTTAGGTATTTTCGTTCTTGTTGCAATTTAATAATACGACCTGTATAAGATTTTGCATTGTATAAAATGGACAAAAGAAATCCAATAGGCTTGCACTGAAAAAGAGCCAAAGTCATATCTAGGAATTAGAATATCGTAGTGAGTTTTGAAGGGGTTGCATTTTTTGATTTGGGCCATTTAGCAACTTAATATATAAATGTTCAAATGTAATCGTAAATCTTTATCTGTAATTAGTATAAATCAATGATCTCTTCATATAGTGAAGAGGTGCTCTGTGCGTGAGACCGAGAGAAGCATCTGACTCAGTTTATTTTGAGTGTTTGTATCGATTAAACTCCCGTGGGAACAGTTCAGTGAAAATGTCAAAGCACAGCACTTGAAGAAAGCTGTTCTTTCTCACACTGATGTTATGCTGCTGAGCTTTTTAAGAGTGTGATTCCTGTGTAGATCTGTCAGCACAAGACATCAGAGTTTAGGGCAAGATGAGTTTGAATCAGGTGAGAAGTTAATATGAAAGTGTGCTTGTGAACTTGAATCGAGAATAGAATTTGAACGCATTCAGTGAATCTGATTCTGATTTTATCAAGGCTGCATTTATTTGATCAAAAATACAGTAAAAACAGCAACTATTCTTACAATTTTAAATAACTGTTTTCTATTTTAGTATAATTTAAAATGTAATTTACTCCTGTAATCCCAAAACTGAATTTTCAGTGGCCATTACTTCAAGTTTTCAGTGTCATGTGATTCTTCAGAAATCATTCTGATATGCTGATTTGGTGCAAAAGAAACAATTCTTATTGATTTCAATGTTAAAAACAGTTGTGTTGCTTAGTATTTTTGTGGAAACCATTATAACGTTATTTCAGGATTCTTTAATAAATAGCATAGTTCAAAAGATCAGCATTCACATGATTCTTGACTTTTTGACTAACAGACCTCAGTCTGTTAAATTAGATAACCTCTCCTCCTCCATCATCACCCTGAACACCGGCGTGCCACAGGGCTGCGTACTGAGCCCTCTCCTGTACTCCCTATTCACCCATGACTGCGTTCCTGTTTATGGCTCCAACACCATAATCAAATTTGCAGATGACACCAAGGTGGTAGGTCTGATCAAGGATGACGATGAGTCAGCCTACAGGGATGAGGTGCAGCACCTAGCTGTGTGGTGTGCCACCAACAATCTGGAATTAAATACCCAGAAGACAAAGGAGATCATTGTGGAGTTCAGGCGGACTAGGAGTCATGCACACACCCCCTCTACATCAACGGAGCTGTAGTGGAGCGTGTGTCGAGTTTCAAGTTCCTTGGCATCCACATCTCTGATGACCTCACCTGGTCCCATAACACCTCCACCCTGGTCAGAAAGGCACAGCAGCGCCTTTAGTTCTTACGGAGCCTTAAGAAAGTTCACCTGAATCCCAGGATCCTTGTGGAATTCTACCGCTGTACCATTGAGAGCATACTCACAAACTGCATCTCAGTATGGTACAGCAATTGCTCCGCGCTTCTGACCGCAAAGCACTCCAGCGAGAGTGAAAACTGCTCAACGGATCACCGGCACCCAGTTAACTTCCATTGAGAACATCTATCACAAGCGCTGTCTGGGCAGGGCAAGAAACATCATCAAGGATGCCTCTCACCCTAACCATGCACTTTTCACTCTCCTTCCATCCGGCAGATGTTACAGGAGCCTACGCTCTCGGACTAGCAGGCTCAGGAAGAGCTTCTTCCCCAAGGCCGTGACCCTTCTGAACGCCACACCACCAATCTAACTGGCACCTGCTTTATTACTGCACTGGTCAAAGTACTTTACAAACATGTATTTGCACTACTCATATTTTGCACATACTGCACACTGTTCTAGTTATCGCACTGTAAACTAAGTTGTTACTGTACAAAGCACAGTAAACTATTCCATAAAAATATAATTGCACTACTGTTTTTGCATAGAATTCATTTTAACAATACTTTTGCACACTCATCCAACTGTATTTATTACCACTGTTCTCACGTTGCTGCTGTTCATAGTGTGTATATATAATCCTACATTGCTCTGTTCATAATGTACATACAATCCTACACTGCATTCCTGTTTATATTCTATGCATACTCTGCTCAATACTGTATGTAGCAACCCCACTGTACATTCTGTAAATCATAGCTTCACTTATTCTGCACTTTTATGTATATAAAACACTATATTCTTGCACTTCTGGTTAGATGCTAACTGCATTTCATTAGCTCTTAGCTACTTGTACTCTGCATAATGACAATAAAGTTGAATCTAATCTAATTTATTGGAAATATAAATCTTTTGTAACTATGTAGTCTTTACTGTCTCTGTTTGAGCAATTTAATGCATCCTTGCTGAATATTTTCTTTCAGAATTTTTTTTATATATATAAATATTTCATACTTTAATTTTATTTGTATATTGCTATTCTGTTGATGAACTGTGACCATTGGGATTTATAGATGTCTCATGCTGTGTGAATGTTGTGTGCTGTCGCCACCTGGGGGAAAAACCTCAACATGCTTTAGTAGATGTTTGTTATTTGGGCTTGTAGCAGTATTGTGTTGTTTTTGCTTTGTCATACCATCTCTTTATGTTGCTTTAAGCCAATATTTTTTTTCTTTCTTGTTATGTCTTGTTTCTTCTGAGTCATATATCATGCTCTTTGAAACTTGGGCATTCATTTAAGCAGAAGACATCATTAGGACTTTGTTTATAAACTGATTATTTTATTCCATTTGTGAGATGAAGAGCTTTTTTCTGTTTATCAGACAGGAAAGTGAAAATGCAACTGGTAATATTGGGAAGAAGAAGAGGTGGGAGTATATATGATGCAAAAATCATATCAATCCTTTTTATTTTTTAAGGCAAAATAACATTTCTTCTTTTCTTTCTTTTGATTTTGTGAGTGAAAAAAAATAAATAAATAAAAATCTTGACCAGTTTAGTGAGAATCACCCCAGGAAAATTTGATTAATCAGGATATTTTGACCTTTTTGGAAGCAAACTTTCAGATCACTGCTTATTTTTTTATTTTTTATTTTTTGTGCTTTTCCTCCATTTCTGTCTCTCTCTTAAACTCATCTTTCATGGATGTCTTCTGGTTATCAGTTGGAAGGCAGGCACAGAGAGACCAGTGTGTGTGGCATTGCATGAGAGGCCAGGGGTCGATAGCATTACAAGACGTGTGTGTATGGCTGCACATCCGTGTAAGGGTGTGTGTGTGCCTTTTGGCTGCCAGTTTCCTGTGTCTGCATTTGAATGACAAAAGCAAGGGGAGCTGGCATGAAAATAGAAAAATGTTTATCTGTTAGCCTGTCTCGGCCTTAGGTATACACACACATATTAATAAACCTACAAATAAAAAAAAATAAAACCTCTACAACTGAGACCAGAGCATCCTTTATAGTGTTTCTTTGCATCTTTTCATTTATGGAATATTTTGCGTGGAACAAACATGAAAATAGGTGTGTTGACATGGCGTTACTACACACTCTTGAATATAAAGGTCAAGAAAAGGGGTTTCACATCAATGCCACAGAATAACCATTTTGAGTTTCCCAAAGAACCTTTCAGTGGACAGCTATTAAAATAGCAGTGTTTTTCATAGTTTAAAGGACATTTCCATAATCAAAAATTTTTTTCACTAGAAAGGTTAGAATGGATGCTGGATGTTTTTTTTTATGGAGCCATCAATGCCAGCAAAGAACCTGTTTTTAAGATTGCACAGGGATGGTAATATTCTAGATAACATGCATTAGGTTAGTGTAAATGGTAACACTTTAGTCAGTCCCTCCAGGATTTTGCGGAACTTTTTTCAGATATTTGCGGCCTAAAATGACTGATTTTGCTGTGGCCTTTCTCAAAATTTGCGGTGATATTTGTGACATTTCTTATTGTTTTGCAGGTTTAAATATACCACAGACAACATTCTTCTAACACTGTTATGACTTTTCTGAATTTCGGAAACCACTGTAGGTCTCCAGACTAACGATTGATGACAGCAGCACTAGTGCCATTAAGTTCTACAGAAGGTGGCACCAGCACCTGACAGTAAAGCACTCACCCTAATCGCACATGTACATCTCAGAGACATCTATTTAATATCTGCATTTACATATGCAACATGTATTTTTAAGAGTGCTAGTTCATCTGCGGTACGTCTCTAAGATGTCATATCAGATGTAATATAATAAATATATTACATCTGATAAAATAAGATTTACCTTATCAGAAACACTTTCTTCCTTAAACATCAGTGAAATGTCTACAGAAGTCCCACATTTAGTGAGTGAACTGTCATTGGACTATCATATACAGTGGCACAGTGTAAACATACTGCCACACACCTCTGTTCAAAGCTCTGTTTGTAAATCACATCACAGGAAAGAAGTTGACCTGGCAAAGCCTTGCTGAGCTACAGCAGCTCTGTCGTGTCAATCAGCACACGTCTTTTTTAGAAACAACAATCAACACTGGAGCATGATACATTGTTTCCAGTGATTGTGTTACTGTGTTTATTCATTTAGGTCACCTCTGTACGATATTTAAAATGTCTGCCCAGATAAAAAAACACAAGATGTGCATTTTTAACCATAATACAGTGGTATGCATTTTGACAGTGCATGTCAGGTCTTGTCTCGACATGTACATTTTATATAAGCTGTTGCAAGATGGATATTGGGATATTGGAGGTTATACGATATGATTCACTATAGATAGATTTATCTAGAAGATTGCATATTAAACCTGGATCTGCTTCTGTTCATCTTCCTCTCTCTCTCTCTCTCTCTACCTCGCTTCCTTTTGCTCTCTCTAAAGAGGCAAATTTTAGGTAAATTATGGTTTCTTAATCCATAATCTTTATTTATTGTCTAATGAGTGATGTGATTTTGGTGGAACGTCTTATATTGCATGTCTGGATAAAAATGGTGAATGTCTTTAAATGATTTCTCTTTACCCCCACCCCTTTCCTGTCATTCTGGGGGGGATTAATGCACCCCAAATCTCCCATCTCTAGAGTTTTTCTATTACGTATGCAAAATGCACCCCAAATCTCCCACCTCTCCCTAATCCACCAAGCACACAAAGACTGTTTACACTGTGTGTGCATGTTTGAATTGTGATGCCACTGGAAACAGTTTGAATTTGATGTGGGGTTAAGGATTAAGGTTGTGTCCGCCTGTAGCCAAGGTGTGAAGTACTGTTGCCAGGATGCAGTGTGTGTGTGTATGTGTGTGTAAATCTGTGGGTTTTATTTGCTTAAATGTGTGATTGTGTGAGCATGAGGGCTGTTTTCTTTGAGGAGGGAAGGGAGGTGGTGTCTCTTAAAAACATTGGATGAGAAAATAATCAACAGTACAGTAATAAAATGAGAAATATTACGAAATATAAGAAGAAATACTGTGTAAAGCACTCATCTTTGTAAATCAACGCTCTCCAAAAGCAACACCAGCAGATGAGCTTTCAGAGAGAGGCAGTGTCTCTTTGGCCTCCCTGGAGCACATTATGTTCTCATAGAAGCCCTGAAGCATGGTGTGAATGTGAGGGGAGAAATAGTCGAGAAGTCATGTGAGAGTGCCTCCGTAGCACTATGATTGGCTTATTACTCGATGAAGTAATGCCCACCTATCATGGTCCGTAAATCAGCCCGAATGGGTCATACTGTTTTGTAGTTGTAGTTTATTAAACATTTAGTTTTGGTTGCTTATTGATAGGGTAAGATAAATGCTGTTTAAATAACCTCAAAAAATAAGCTGTTAAATCAAAGACAGAACATGAATATTGCACTAAAGGTTCTTTTTTGACCAAAATACTCAAATTGACTTGAGTTTGATTTGATTTGAAGGTTCATCTTTTTCAGTAAAATTTTTTGAACTGAAAAAGGTGGTGCAATGTACAGATATCTGTGTCTACGAATGATTTTTTTGCACAAGGTCATATGAATGTGTGTGTGTGTGTGTGTGTGTGTGTGTGTGTGTGTGTGTGTGTGTGTGTCTGAGAGAGAAAATATGTTCTGTGACTCTTGGCCCTGAAACACAAACATATCAGAGGCCACCCTCTGCCCCGATAATCCTTTCAGATAGAGGTGATACACACACACTAAAGAGAGGTAATTAATAGTGCCACAGAGCAGCTCTTATGCACAGAGGATCGGATGAAGGAGGGGTCGCTCGTCTTTTTTTTTTTTTTTGTTCCCCCTGTCAGTCTTCCTCCCTTTTCTGCGACATTCGAGCACGAGTGTGATAACAGGAGCTCAAGGTCAGGGAGGGGGGCACAGCGTATGTGTGATGGAGGGAGGGTCTTCTTACACACCAATTTGCATGAGATATCAGCAAGAATGAAAAAGTGTAGAAAAAGAAAAATAGATGGATAGACGGGTGAAGGTACAGTAGAGAAGAAGAAAGAGACAGAGGTTAAAGGACAAAGTGACTGTGAATGAACCACAGAAAGATTCTGAGGTAGTAAGATGAAAGGAGCATTAGAAATACAGAAGGACAAAGGGAAGTTTTGGAAATAAATGGAGGCCAAATGAAGAAATTGTACATTTTCTGAGGAAAATATGAGTGCTACAGTTGTTACGTTATGTGATTGCTATAGTAAGTGGTTGTCAGTGGTTTTTAGCACATTTAGTTGTTAGTGGGACTGGGAATGGAGAACCGGATCTTCTCTTAACTGTTTTTAAGTGTCTGCATTCTTCCACAGATGTGGATGGAACATCATACTAAAATACTTAGACAGCATGTCCTGAGTCTGCAGGAAAAATCCGTTTTGGCTTAGATGTAATTTCAGTCTGAATTGATAATGATAGGAGAGAAGCTGCAAAATAATACAAAAAAGAAATCTTTTGAGTCAAAATGCTGCTACCATTGTGGTCCAGGTTGCAAACAAATGACTCATGTGAGCTGATTCCTTTTAATGAATCAGTTATAAAGACTCTGGATTTCATCAGAGATCTGTCTGAACCAGTCTAATCACGATGATTCACTCACTGAATCAGCAGGAGATGATTGTGACTCGCTGAACCACAAGTCATACATTTAGTGAACTATACTATTATGTTTTATCATTGTTTATTTTATTTATTTTTTTTTATTTTTTTTAAGTGTTGCATGCAGGTGATATATGAATGTAAATAAATTCAGGCCCACTTTATATTAAGTGGCCTTAACTATTATGTACTTTTAATTAATCCGATGATACAGTGCACTTATTTTGTACATACATGTTTTTACATTGTACTTACATTTTAAAAATACTTGCATGTGATTACATTTGTAATTAATTTCTTTAATTACATTTAGAGTTACACTGTTGACCCATCTCTTACACCTTAACCTACTCTTAAACCTACCCATACCACCCAACCTGTCCCTAACCTTACCCATATTCCACCTCATTAGCAGCAAAAGTGGTTTGCAATACATTATGAACACTATAAGTACATTGTACTTATTATTTTTTTTTTTTTTTATGTACGTACCTAGTAGATAAGGCCACCTAATATAAAGTGGGACCATTAATTCTCATCCCAAGTTGCTAGGTGGTTTCTAGATGCTTGCTTAGTCACCCAAGTCAAAAGAGCATGCAAGTGTCTCTATGATATTCAAGGACTTAGATATGACTTAGATCCATCCTTCAGTGTATATGGGAGGCAATCACTAATGGCATATCTCCCCTCAACAAGCTGAATGATTTGGTGTCACTTGTGCCCAAAGCACAAGTTGCACTGAAGTTCATTACACTTGTTCAAATCAGTAACCTCTGTATTAACTTGATTAGCAAGTAGCACTAATAAACGACAGTGGATGGTAAACCTTGCATTGAGTTTGGGGGGCTAGAAAGAGTGAGTGAGTGAGTGACGGAGAGAGAGAAGGGTGGGCGTCTGGGGGGTAACCGGTGGTGTCTTTGTGATGGAGATGGAGCAGTCTCCAGCGCTGAGCTGATAATGACCAACGGTTCTAATAGCATTCACCCCTCCACCCTTTAACCACTCAAGCGGAAAACGGACAGAAAGAAAGAGAGAGAGTGTGTGGAATGGAGGAAGATATGTTTAAAATATGACTTGGTGGCTTATTGAAAACGCACGTATATGAGTGTGTGTATGTCTCGACGCCCCCTTGAGGACACATTAAAAGACAATATGTGTGTAGTTTTTGGCCACGCACACACACGCACACAAACACGCTCGCACCAGTCGGCTTACCCTCTTTATCGTGCTGTATTTACGGAGGGCGATGGAGCGTGAAACGCCTTTGGGCTCCCCGGGACCAGATGGAGAAACACACACACACACACACACACATACATACACACACTCCAAAGGCAGCCTTATCACCAGCGCATTACTGGGATTTATTGATACCCTCGGTAATCACTCCCTTATATCACCTCAAAGAAAAGAAAAATATACAGATTATATGAATGTCTGTGAGAAAGAGTGGGAGGAGGAGAACGAGTGGATGATGGGAGAAAGAGAGTGTGAATGGGGGTCATCATTCACTAGCGAGATGGGAAATGTAAGTGAGGTTCATAATAACAGAACAGAGTGAAAGAAATTGAGTGAAGTCGAGGAAAATAACGCAGGTAGTCAGCTGACATACGCGCACACAAAGGGCACAGCTGAGGGACCGAGGTGCTTTCACACACTTGACATGAGCGGAGTTGTATTCTTGTGTGTGTTTAGAGTGTTCTGTTACTGGTTGCGCCCAGATTCATGTCACCCTAATTGGAGGTTTCTTGACCTTACTGCTTTAACTTGTCACACAGTAGATGCTTCTGCTACAAATGGGCATATCCACCTTTATTGTTACAAGCACAGCCTGCTACAAGATGTTTAGTAGAATGTTAAAGCTGCTCTTTTTTTGCACTATGAAAGTCAACCAAAAATGCACATTAAAGATACATGATAATAGTCCATTGTTGAAAAAGAGCAGCAGCAACATTCATAACAATTTGTATGGTTATGCAATGCAGAAGTGTGAGTACAGTCAAACCAAAAATTATTCAGACACCAGATATAATTTTTGATATCTTTTACTAGTGGGTTCAGAACACGATAGTTCATTTATGTAAGTGAGGATAGCAAAATAAAGTAAACCGTGTCATATTGTACCCAAAAATTCTTCATACAGTGGACTACCAGTAAAAAAATGATTTAGACACTTTGACCTGACCAAGTTTTTTTTCTTTAATTGCTAATGCAAACATTTTTACACCGCAGACTGAACAAAATTAAGCATTGCTTGGTAATTGGTTGACCTAAATTTGTTTTATCTAATTGTGTACTTAAATTTAACAGCTGACAGCTGGTCAGCCTAATTCATTACCTTTCTATCAAAGTTATCTGACATTATCAAGATGAATTTGTTCTGAGACAGTTTAACTCTGAGTTCTTGTTATATTTTATTACTATTTCTACACTATAGTGAATAAACTGTGATAATGTGAGAAATGTTGAAGATGTCTTGATAAATTTTGGATTGACTGTAAATAATGACAGAATGGACATTATTAGGGCAATTACCCCTTTGAATGAGTGGTTCTCAGCTAGGGGGCCAGGGCCCACTAGGACTCCTCAATCTTTCAAGAGGGCCTCAAGATGATTTAAATTTACAATCTTTTTAAATCCATTCCCTTTTTTCTTTGAATAAAATATACAAGGATATACAAGGAAACCTATTAAAAGTGTGATTGTTCTAAAAGTTGTAATGAGCATATATTTTATAATTATGCCAGTCTGTAAAACATTTTATTGGGTTGAAATTGTGAGTCAAATATTTAAAAAAAACCTTTATTCTTTAAGTCGCAAACTATGTAAACTATGTATTTTACTAAATGTAAATTCACTGGTTAAAAAATGTGGATACCCGAAGAACATTCAGCTCCTAAAAGGTCTGTAATCCTGAAAATTAAAATCCTTTTTTCTTTTATTTTTTAATTAAAATAAGTTTTCAAAACATAAATAGGGCTAGGGGGCCTTAAAATATCATTGAGTGTTAATGAAGGAACTGGTTCACTGTTTTTCTTTTTACTATTTTTCTTTTTAAATATAAGATTTAGCATTTTTTTTCTCAAAGGAGGCAGTCAGACTTTGCGATGTTAGTAGTGTAGAAGTTCATAATCAGTCTCCTTTCTAAATCTATGTCTTTTTGTTTCTTTGTAGACTACTAAGGGACCCTTCTGCAAAGCCAGTGATCCAGAGGCCTGCAGGAAACCTGCCTACTGTTATAACTGCTCTAAGAAAGGACACTTTGGCCATGTAAGTGGATGTTTGAAAAATCAAAAAAAACAATCATACATACTTAAAACAAATTGCATGAAACTAGGAGACACTAAAAGATACAGTAAATAATTAAAAAAATAAATGTGTGTATGGTGCTTGTAGTTCTTTAAAGTGACAGTAAAGAATTGTACATATTAACAAAAAAATCCGTTTAAAAACAAATGCTGTTCATTTGAAATCTATTTATCAAAAACAAATTGAAAAAAAAAAATCCCAAAAATATTAAGCAGTACAACCATATTTAGCATTTTAGAATGGTTTCTGAAGTATTGAACTGGAGGAATCATTACAGGAATATATTACATTTTAAATATAAGCATTAAAATGGAAAATACTTAATAACTTTTCACAATATGACTGTTTTTAATGTATTTTGGATCAAATATATGAAGCCTTGGTGGGCATAAGAGAGATTGTTCAAGATGTGTCTTCACTAATGTCCATGATTTGAGATGTTAAAGTGTGTGTTTTCTGCAGGAATGCGCCCAGAAGAGAATGTATAATGGTACATATCCCACCCTGCCGTTTATTTCCCGTTACGACACAAAGGATGACATTCATTACCGGGAAATTCGAGTTAAAAAGCAGGCCCTAGGTTTGACTGTTTCTGACAAATTGAATTGAAAAAAGCTGATCATACTTGAAACCTAAAGATCTAATGACGTGTGTCTCTTTCAGAACTCAAGCAAGCTGGATTGATTTCACCTGACAGTGCTGTCATTACATATACCCCCCAACCGCCCAGGAAGAAACAAAAAACCAGCCACAAACATTCTCCATACCCATACAGCACTCACACCAACAACCAGCACACGCCGAAGAGACGCATCGCACACACACCCAAACACACATACTTCAATGTCAACCAGAACTCCGAAACGCCAGGGAACCACGGCAAACACACCCCTAAGAGCAAGTTTAAACCACAAAAGCAAAGCCAGAATGAAGCCAAAAAGAAGAAAAAGAAAACTCAATCTGAAGATTTTGTTTTAGATGAAGATGCAGACTTTCCTAGAGGTTACAAAAAGAGACCTCACAAGACAAGAGATGTTTCATCACCTCGGAAAGCCAATGTGAAGCCGAATAAGCCCTTTGGAATGGAAAAGAACAATAAAAAGGACAAAATATCGAAAAAGAAGGAAAGGAAATGGCAAAAGAGAGAACGAAAAGCTGCAAAAGATTCATCCATGTATCCTTCCGATGAAAACCTTTTTCTGATTAAGCAAAGAAAGGTATGAAGATATATTTAAAAAAGGCAAATTGCATGAAACAGGACGTCAAGTGATTCAGATGATTCCCCCTCTACTGGTGGTTGCTTTTGGTCCATCTTCTTTCAATCCACATGGCTTTGTATACTGTATTACAGTTTTTTAGGTTGTTCTTGGAAGAAAAATTCTACGCAAATCTGACCGTCTCACCCAAACACAGTTAATTACTCAGTGCATGGCTGCACTATGTAATGTTTGACATTAAAAAGGTGTCCTGCTTGTACATGACAAGTGTATAGAGTTTTGAAGAGTTTTGAGAATTTTGTGTACATGCTGACTTCTGTAACATTGTGATTAAATTAAAGTCTGTTTGTATTGATATTCGGTTTGAGATCTTTATTTTAAGGTAAAATATGTAAAATCCCAGCTTTATGTGCAATGAAAACTGGATGCTTTTCTAAAAAGCATGAACTCTGTCTTTGTGGCACCATAACAGCATTCCTCTGTTTATTTTAGCATCCCACCAACACAACCAATGGCATAACTTTGGGGGCGGGGCTATCAGTTTGCCCAACCAATGGCAAATGTGGGAGTGGAAACCAGTTTAAAAAGTATGATGTTTGCAATTTTGTTTTGAGAAAAAATGAATTATACGAATTCTGTGCTTGTCTCTTTACATTTTCCAGACAGGATGTGCATTAATATTTTATGCTGATACTTTATGAGAGAGTCATTCAATCATTTGCAACACTGATTCATTCAGAAATGAAGCTCCACTACTTGCTCGGAGATGCTGCTTTGGCTTCGTTTAGAACTGTTTGTGTTGCTGTATCAAAATAGATATTAAGATAATATGAGCTTCTTTTTTATTGAACTCGCAACTATGCTCTTGATTTCATCTCTATTAGAAAGCTGTCTGTTGAAGTTAAATCTCACTTTCAAACTAAAATATGTGCTCCACCTTTCTCCTCTTTCCTGTGATTATCTTCTTGAGCTCCAGGTGTTGTGTTTAGGGCTGTTCAGCTTTAAAGTAATGACAGACAGCAAACAGCTGGTTAAGTGGTTAAACCGTTGCCATTTCCTTAGTTTCCCTATTTTTCACCTTTTAAGATCCCACATTCCTTCTCTTTATTCCATACAATTTCTCTTTTTGCTTTCATGGGTTGTGTTTTTGCAAAGAACAATATTTGAGCTCTAAAAGAGTCCAGATTTGTTCAATTGTTCTGTGAGTGCGTGTAATGTTGTTCTGCTCTGCAGGGCCATCTCTCTCTCTCTCTCTCTCTCTCTCTCTCTCACCATACCTCTATTTGTGTGTGTGTGGACATTTATGTGAACGTGTGTGCCATCAGACTTTTATTGCCTGAAACGTTTTTTCAACAGTAAAAGAGATGATTTCTTAAGCCAAATATAAATCCAACACCAAACATGGCAGTCCAGCCCACATGCAGAAAGAAAAATCTGATTTTTTTTCCCCTCAGGATTTGCAGACAGTATGTAAACTCAAGGGTCCCCCAGGGCTTGGCTGAGATGTGTAAGAGAGATACAATACGATGTGAGGGAAGGAACATGCAATCACTGAGTCACACGATCACTCACACTGATTTACTTGTACTAATTCCTTAGAAGTGATTAATCAGTCTTTTTACTGTTACTAGTTGGCCACAACACATTCCCAGCACTTTGACTCAACATGCAGTCCTCAGAACATTCACAGTCATCCTCTTAAGTGTAATTAATGAACCATACTCATCATCATTTCACTTTCAACGGCAGTATTTGCCTGTAAAATCTGTTTTAGGTCAAGCTCTTTCTAGTTTCCTCTTAAAACTAAATTTGCCTGCAGGTCTGAATCTTGCTTCCACCACTGTGTTCCATTTCTGTGTGTGACATGTCTTTTGCATTAGTCCAGTTCTCAGTGCAGCCCAACTAGGGCTTAATAAAATCTATATATAAATGGGCACAGGCTAAAACAGCATATAAATATATCTATGAATATAGCTTTAAACCCATGAAAGTAATAAAATAATGAAAAATGGGAAGAGTTTCTGGTTACAATAGATGTTCAGAGGTTTTTTATGGCACTTTTTATGGTCCCTGCATATGTGCTGATTGCTTGCCAGAAAATGTCATTCAGTGCTTAGCATGGCCAAGTTTATGGAAACCATGACAGAGAAGGAGTATGACTAAAAAAAAGAAAAAAAAAACTTTGGTTTGAACTGAAAATGTAATTGAGATCCCCAAACATTTCTATAGCAGTGTTGTTTAGTAATTATGTATTATTATAGTAATCCTTAATATTTTGAATGTGCTTTTATTATTTAATCATTTTTGTTTTAGTAATTTGTCATTTATAGCCATTTTTATTAGATTTTTAAATATATTTCAATTTTTCAAAAAAAAACAAAAAAACAATTTAGTTAACATTAGCAGCACTGTTCTGTAGTTTGGCCTGAAATGATCAATTATAGATGCTGTTCATAATTATTATTTTAAACTCAGTCCCCTCAAAACATCTGACAGGTAATCAATTCATACAATAAAGTAAACAAACATTTACTTTTTTTTTGGTGCAAGTTAAAAAATAAAAAATATAACTCCACACTGTTTATTAGTTACCAACGTTTCGGCAAAACAAGTATATCTTTTGTCAAATTATGATATAATCAACTATTTATACAATAACTTATTTTTTTCCAAAATCTTGTACTTTCATAATATAATATAATATAATATAATATAATATAATATAATATAATATAATATAATATAATATAATAATATAATATAATATGCTGATGACATCCTGATGGCTGGGATGAGGATAAATTCTTCTGTTTTATAGAACGTTATATGTGTTTGTTGCTCAGTTGTCTCGAGTGAGACATAAATGTGGCATAAATTAAATTGATTCATTTTCAGCATCCTTAAAATGGAAGAAATGCTGGTAGTATGAAGCCTTTATTGCATTAGTCTTAAATCACATTGGTCATGTCAAGATTGTATGTTTTCACTGCCTGTAAAGACATACATAAAAATAAGACCTGGGTTTTTAATGCACCCAAGTGAACTAAGACTTTAGTCATCTGCACAGAATGAAGTTGTATTTGTTGGGATTCCTTTTTGTCAGCTTTTGTCTGCATAAGTTCTTTGACATATGATGTACAAAGGAGCACAAAATATAATTTTCTCTGATGTTATTGAACCACTAGAAATAATTGTCTTGGTACCTATAGCACATACACTTGAAAAGGGAAGCTGAACTTGCAGTTCTTTGCCGTTTTGCTGCTATGGCTAAAAAAAACTTTTCCATTTAAAGGAAAATTTCACTCAAAAATGAAAATGTACTGAAAATGTACTTAGCCTCATGCGGTCCAAGATGTAGATTTTGTTTGTTTGTTCATCGGAACAGATAAAATGTATTACATCACTTCACCAAAGGATCCTATGCAGTGAAGGGGTGCAAATGAGAGCTCACACAAGTTTGAAGTTAAAATTTTCTTAATGATGAATTTGTTTATTAGAAAAATTGCAGCTTTTTGCTTTGCAAGACGTTAATTGATGGACTGGAGTCATGTGGATTACTGTGATGTTCTTATCAGCTGTTTGAACTCTCATTCTGACGGCACCCATTCACTGTAGAGGAACCATCGGTGAGTAAGTGATGTAATGCTAAATTTCTCAGAAATATGTTCAGATGAAGAAACAAACTCATCTACTGTACATCTTGGATGGTCAAAGGGTGTGTATATCTTCATCAATTTTTTTTTTTAGGTGATCACTTCCTTTACAAATCTCGTTTTCCAGATATTTTTTTCCTACTGTATCACAAATACTGTATATTCCAACATCCTTCTATTTGACACTGCATTTTGCATAGGGAAGTATGAATATTTGTACAGTGGGAGAGAGACAGGAGTTACAGGGTTCCCACGGCCATGGAAAACCTGAAAATAACATATTTCAATTTTGATTTCCAGGCCTGGATATATCATGGAAAGTTTAACAGTGCTATACAGCATTTTTTACATTTTTTTTCTATTTATGCTCCTCTCTCAAGTATTTCATCAGTTTGATATTAGTGCTTGTGTAGAGTAAACTTGCCCTCAAGCTAGTGTGATAACATCAGTCTCGTCTGTCTGTTCCTGGTCTTATTGAAGATATTTGCACAACTAATTTGTACTCTAGTTCATTTTAATCCGCCTAAAAAGTTATGAAAATTAATTTTTATGAACTCTTGTGTCCCACTGCTAATGTCTCTATTGACAATGCTGTATTTGTATTTTGCAATTGCATCCTCTCACCAGTGTCATTCCACCTTTAGTACTTTATAAAAAAAAAAGATTTTGGGTTGTTTGATTTAGTACACTTGAGAGACATTCACCGCTATTATGTTATTTACTGTCCATACTAATCCACAGTGGGCATGCAGAATGCAGGGCTCAGAGCTGTTATTAAGTATGCTTAGTACTGACATTCCTCTCCAAATCCCCATACTTTTGAATGAGTCTCTGTCGAGTTTCTAGCTATCTGTTTCTGTCTTAAAAACTGTTTACGAAGACTGTCAGGGCCTTGTTTGCATTTAACGTGACTCAGATATTTCCTCCAAGCAGTCACGGAATAGATTTCTGTCTGTTTACCATCCAGAAGGATGAGCAAATATGACTAGTGACCATGTACCACACTATCCACACGCAAACACATGAACGGATACATGTCATCTAAATCACCACTCTGCAACAGGTGTGTAGTCGACAGTGTGCGGATAAAGAATGTATCCATTTTATGCTTGTAAATCAGAGCAGAGCCCTGCTATATCCCTTCTTCCTCCTCAACCAGTGCTTCATACTGTAGTTTCCAAGCAAAAATTAATTTTCAGAGAGTGCTCTCATTGCAGAACACAACAAACAATGTCAGTGGTGGTCACTCAGTCTACGTAGATTTAATAAAAATGGGACTGAATTAATTTCACTGCCAGTAAGTGAAGTTTTTTAACTTAATAATGCTCACAATGATGATGTGCACTTTAGACAAATTATGTTTGGTCTTAAATCACATCTAAGGATATAATCCACTCTAATTCACTTTCTTTTGTACAAACTTCAAACTTCTGTGACCGACTCAAAGTCTTACTGTAACTCAATATCAGATTATCTTCCATCCCAACCAAACTTTGGCTTGAGATGACTGTTATGACCCCAAAATGGTCTAGGGAACTTAAAACCCAACAAATACAGAGATTAATCCACATTTCCCTTCCCTTAAAAAAGAAGTGCACTTAATTGTATTTAATGTGCAGCTATACTCACAGATAATAGAATATTAATACAATAAAAGGCAACTAGAGTACACTTCATGTTTCTTAAAACACATTTTTAAAGGTGCACTTTGTATTAATGTCAAATTGAATGTTTTACTTTAAAGTAGATTTTAAATTGTTGGCATGCTTTAAAGACGTACACTTATTTTGATGTGTTGACTATAGTAAAGTACAGTAGATGATTTGGTTCAAAAATATTATTTGTTATGCTGGTTTAAAGTCTCCTCATACTCGATAGCAATCACTAAGTTAAGTGGTCTAAATTCATTTATATGTATTTATATCTTTAGTGGAAGGCGTAGGACCATAAAATGTTCATCCAATCAAAATGTTCGGTCCGAATATTCCAATAGACTGTTGTGCCTGTCTGTCAAATACATATTTGCATGCCTCTCAGTCTGCGCACCCTATTCCCGCAGACATGACACATCAGCGAGTTCCAGCGAGAATGAAGGGCACTATTATTGTTATATTATGCACTTTGTACTTTGTTTTTTTTTTCAGCGGTGAATGATACATGAGGTAATCTGACAGCATTACATTAAATTCTCCACTAACGCCGTCTCTCATCGTATCGCAGGTTAGTCTCCGGTCTGCCTGAACGTGTTCATGTTTTTTTGAAGGAGGCGTGGCTTTGTAGCGTGATTACGCAGGGAAGGTGGGGATCTTGCTTTCAAAGCTAATTTGCTATTGCTAGCCTTTCTAAATTAAGTTGGCTACTTGATTATAATTGTGTATGTGGAATCCCCTACATTTAAATCCACGGTTGTAATTACAGTGAATAGCTGTACATGTTCATTTGTTTCTGCAAAAAAAGCAATTAGCGTTTTTTTTTATTATTATTATTATTTTGGACCCACTCACTATGGTGGCCCAGTAGTACATAACCATAGACTGTAAACTGTAAAAAAATATGGACGTAGTGTCCGTGACGTCACCCATAGACTCCTCAATAGCGGTTTTTAAATCGAAAATGGGCAAAAAGGCGGGAGCTGGTTGCTGAAACCACGCCCACCTAGCACGACGGCATTGTCAGCAGCGGCAATCCACCTGTCACTCAAGTGGCCATGCCCTTAATTATGCAGAACTTTAAGGCTTAATATAATTTAAACGGATGAGTTAAAAAAAAATCACCCGAAGAGAGAAGAGACCCCCTCACAGTTGTCCTGAAGGGCAAAATTAGCTATATAGACCAAAATCATTTTTTGTACCAGTCTGTAAACATGTTTTTTGCTGCTGTAAAGTTGGGCATTTTAACATGGGGAGTCTATGGGACTGACTCCCTTCTGCAGCCAGCCTCAAGCGGCCAGTCGATGAATTGCAGTTTTAGTCACTTCCTTATTGGCTTCACGAGAGAGAGCGGGAGGTTGCCGCTCGTACATAACACAAGCTGAAACACACTTAAAATAGCACAACATAACAGAAACAAGTCACAACACAACTAAATTTGCACAGCATAACAGAAACAAGTTGCAACACAACTGAAACAAGCCAAAATACAATGGAAACAAGCCACAACACAACAAAATTAGCACAACACAACGGAAACAAAATTGTGTTGTGGTGTGGATATTCCGTTTTTTTTTTTTTTTTTTTTTTGCACTACTGGAGCAACATAGGGCTCACAATTGTTTCCAAACTTAATATTTCAAGGAAAAAAAAAAAAAAAAAAAAAAAAAAAAAAAAAAATATATATATATATATATATATATATATATATATATATATATATATATATATATTATATATATATATATATATATACACACCATATTTAAAAGACAATTTAAGTAATTATAAACATGTACTTAAGTTCTACTTAAATGGTTCAAAAAAACACTCTAACATTTAGCTATTTGCATTTAATATACACAAAATTTTCATACAATTGCAAGGAACATGCATTTAGGTATTCCAAAACATTGCATTCAGTTTACACTTAAGTATATTCTTTCAGTTTATATTATTTCTATTGTATTCTTTTTAAAAGTATATACCAAACTGTAGAAAATCACTGAGAAAAAGTAAAATCAACATGACTTAAAACTTTCGCATTCATCCTGGTTTATGCAGGTTAAGTTTGTGTATTTGTTGCAATCGTGAATTGGCTCAAATTTGGACCAGATTTCATGTTATTTTATCAGAAAAAAAACAAAGATTTCATCTGAGACAACTGTCCCTTCATCTTCTCGGTCTCTAACCTTTACCTCTAAACACGGTTCACCTGTGTCCCTACTTATTCATTCTGCAGTTAGATTTTTATGTGAACTATTTTTCATGTGTGTTTTAACATCCTGAGTGAATTATATTGAGTGCTTGAGTTCCCTAAATAAGTGCATGGTTAATCTGTGCAGCATGAGAGCATCTTTGTAAGGATTTTTGCAGGAACATTGAATAAATTGGAACATTTGTGAAAACAGGTGAATAGAGTTTAAAGTATTGGAGAATGTGTCTTTGTTTGGAGAGCTAGAGTGATGCTCTGGGTTTGTATGCTAACAGTATCGGTTTGAATGTGTTTGCAATGAAGAAAAGCTGTAAGACGCTTGCGTTATTGACCTGGAATAAAGATACACACAAAACCACTGCCACAAGAAACATTCCTTAGCTGTCTGTCCGAGCTCCAGTAGTTTATGTCCGTGAAAATATTTTCTGTGAACAAAATTGACCAAATGTTTCAACACATGAGTTCTGAAAGTTTGCTCTGTTTTTCCTTCAGGTCTGATGTCTTGATATTCTTCTTTCCTCTACCGCTTGACGAGGTGAAGATCATGTGACCTCCAGAAGGTGTGCAGGTCATAGAAAAACACACACACACCATCTGGACACAAGTGACATACACCCTCATTACTACAAAATTACACACCACAAGACACACTCAAGTATGCAAAGAGAAGCCTGGGGACTGCAGTACAGAATGGGCCTGTTTTACATTTGTTTTTCTGTTCTAGTGGGTTTTAGAGAGAGAGAAAGTTTTTTTGCTCTAATTCTCTGATTTAGTTCTGGTTAGGTCGGAATAAGCCTCTCTGAGTGCTAGAAAGAAAGATAGAGAGACTGTGTCTGTCCATCAGAAAGTGATTGTAATTCTAAGCATTTTACAGCTTCTCTCACAGAGAGATTTCTTGGAAGGAATTCTTGCTGCTTATGAAAGAACAAAAAATGGGGTGAGTGGAAAGAGAAAAGAGAAAGTGAAAAAAGGAGAGAGAGAGGAGAGGAGGGAGATGTGTGCCAGTGTGTATATGACTCGCTGTCTGGGGGTGAGAGAGAGAGACACACACACACACACACACACACACTTAAATACCAAAGAGAGAAACCCCCTTTCACTAAAACATTCTCTCACACAAACACACATCTCCATTCACAGACGGCACCACTGCTGTACTTCTTATTAGGACTGGACATACACACATATTTACACACATATTAACTGTCTTATTCTGCTCATGGCTTGTGGGATGCAACTGCCAACCTGGAGCGGACATCACTGGAGACTCATCCAGCATTTCCTCCAGATGACCCTCCTGCTCTCCCTCCTGTGCCCACCCACAGAGCCTGTTCCCTGGGACAACGGCTCCAGCAGCAGCCCTGGAGAGGTAAGAATCACAGACAAAGACAAACGATACCAGCTGGCAGAATTAGAATGCATACAAATGACTCTAGGCAAACCATGCTTTAGCAATATTTTATAGCATGTTGTAGTGCTACTTAATTAGAATACATTAGTACAAATATACATAAATAAGCAATCTACTTGTAAAAAATAAAAAGTATTTAATATCTGTAGTATTAAGTTCCTATAAAGTTATATATATATATATACATATATGACATGAAATATAAAATAAAAAGTATAAAATATACAAATGTCCAGGTATACTTTCAGAAAGTTTATTTCCAGACAGTATACATTTCGGCTTTTTAAAATGTTTTTTTTTAAGTTGAAAATGGTTGCAAATACAGTGACAAAGTATAGAGTACTCATTATAAAACAAGAAATATATTGTACTGTAAAACTGCAGTAAGAATTTCTGAAGGTTGAGCATAAAAAAGTAAAAAAAATAAAAAAATAATAATAATAGTATGTAGAAATCTGCATGTAGAAATTAAAATGTTCAACCATCAACCATCATATGAATTTATGAAAAAGGCAAAATTAAAAAATCTATATATGTTATTTAAAAATAATAATAAAGGAAATACTATTTTTATGAGTTACTGGATAAAAAAAAAACTCCAAGTGTAAAATGTCTACAATTCTTAATATTTCTTTAATTCTAACCCTATTGAGTCATAATTGTGAGATTGTCATGTGAGCAGATTACTCACTCTGAGTCTAGTGTAGTAAACACTGCAGGAAACATTGATGGCTCTTGTAAAAATCAGCTGGGGGATAAACCATTGCAAAACTAACCACTGTGGATGTATGTGTGTGGGATCTCTGAGGTCAGGTTTTGCCTACATTGTCAGGGCCAATTGCCCCTATAGGAATAGTGAAACCCGAAATCACATCCATTGTGGGGATCAGCCAAAGGTCCCCATGAGGAAAATGGCATAATAAACATACTAAATAACCTATTAATAACATTGTAAAAAAATGCAGAAAGGTTTATGTGAGGGTTAGGGGATAAAAAACATCATGAACTCAAAATAAAAACAAAAGAAGTTATTGGAAAGTCCCAACCATGATAGAAAAGCAAACACGTTTATGTGTACACACGTGTGTGTGTGTGTGTGTGTGTGTGTGTGTTGGTGTTAGGAAGCAGAATTTTTCCAGTCTGTCTAGTTTGATATTCTTAAAACGAAATCTGTTTCTTATTGTAAGTCTGACAAACTGAGAGACAATCTAAGAGTGAGTGATTATGCTTTTAATTATAAGTGCTGTGTGTGTGTGTGTGTGTGTGTGTGTGTGTTACAGTGTTACTCTAAGAGGGAGTGATGATGCTGTGAATGAGAAGGGCTTTAGGAAACGGCTTATAATGAATTATTTCATTTATAGCTGTTTCCAAATCTGTGAATCTCAAACACAAACACAAACAATCTCTCTCCTCATCAATCAGTTCAGGCCTTTCTTTCTGTATTTATGGCTTCAGTGTTTACATGTGCATATATACTGAGTGCTGATTTACATCCAATTTTAATGAAATATGAATGAGCGCATATGCACTAATGTGCTTTCAATCTCATTTTAATTTAAATTATAAATGATTGAAAGCATTTTTTTTTTTTAAATAAAGGCATATATACAGCTGAGTGTGTTTTGAGTGAAAGTGTCCTATTGAAAAGCTACATGTGTTTGCTTTTTCTGATTAACTCTTGCCAGATAAGACAGCCAATGTTGATTAATTTTCTGAAATCGAATCATCTTAGTCATTCAGTTTTGTTTTTAATCTTTATATTAATAAGATCTCAAGCAAACACATCTGCCCAGATAGTCTCCCATTTGAACTGATGAAATCCAAGTTTTGGTCTGTGTGGTGAAAGAGTCATTACTCAGGATTGAATCTGCTCTGGAGGTAAAGTCGTGTGTGTGTGTGTGTGTGTGTGTGTGTGGTGTTGTTGTTATCCCGCAGGGCTGTGAGGGCTTCCAGGTGGATGTTTGTGGTGTGTGTGCAGGAGATGGGAGCACATGTGAGCTGTTCAGCGGGACACTCTTTCTTTCTGTGCTCTCTGTTGGCTACCACAGGATCCTGGACATCCCCTCTGGAGCTCAGCGAATAAAAATACAGGAAACACAGAAGACCAGGAATTACTTGGGTAATTAAACTGAATTCCTGCTATCTTTTAATTCTTTTTAATTTACCTCAGGATCATTATCATGGCACGTTCCGCAAATAGGGTACAGTTTAGTGTCCCATTAAGCATTCAAGACAACAAACATTTTGTGTTTCGAGAACTCTAAGTTCTGTTAATTTTAACACAAATTTTACTGTTTTACCACAGCCGTTCAAATTATCAAACAAATAATGTACACTACCTTTCAAAAGTTTGGGATCGGTATGTTTTTTGATTGTTTTTGAAAGTCTTTTATGCTCATCAAAACAAACAAAAAATACTAAACAAATAATATTTTTACAATGCAAAATAACCATTACTCCAGTCTTCAGTGTCACATGATTATTCAGAAATAATTTTAATATGCTAATTTTTGGGCTCAAGAAACATCATTATCATAATGTGAAAAAGAGCTGCTTAATATTTTTGTGGAAACCTTGATATGTATATTTTTGTCAGGACTTTTTGATGAATATAAAATTGAAAAGAACTGCATTTATGTAAAATAGATATTTTGTAACATTAAAAATGTCTCAGAAATTAAATGCATCCTTGCAGAGAAAAAGTATTAATTTCTTCAAAAAAAAAAAAAAAAATATTTGATCAGTAGTGTGCCTAATTGGAAATTTTGTCAATAATTAGAAATCACCATTTGGTTGAAAATGGAATAGAAAAAACAGCTCCTAAAATATTTTAATAGTTTCATCCTGAAGGTTAAGCACCTCCTATCTTTTTCCATTTTTAAAAAAAGAAACAAGTAGTAGCTAGTTTTACTGTACATGGTTTCTAGCTGGACCAAGCTGATAGACCACTTTAGACTGTTCCAGACAGCAGCTGGTGTGGCCTGGTTTTCCAGTAGGGTTAATATGTGGTATGGAACCACCAGGTGTCCTCCTTCTATTCATCATCTTTTTTCCCCCCTCTTTGTTTCTTCAGCTCTCAGGACAGCGGCTGGTGAATCAGTGATAAATGGTGACTGGGTGATCGACAGGCCAGGACAGTTCTACGCTGTGGGTACTCAGCTCACTTACAAAAGGCCCAACGAAATACGCAGCAGAGCGGGAGAATCCATCACTGCTCCTGGCCCAACCAATCAGGAGCTGCATCTCTTTGTGAGAGACCACTCCTACTGTATGATATCACAAAACTGCCCTGACTAAAGATAGATATAGAAAGTGGTTTAGTGTGGCTACACCCATATTTTGAATTAAGCATTGCAATATGTTGTGTTTTAGGGTTAAATGAAATGTCCGTAACTTAACATATAATATCCTGGCAGAAAACATGTTGTGTGTGTGTGGTTAGGAGGTATATACAGTATTTTTATGATGACATGAGCTTATGATTAAGTTTGTATGAATACTTCAGATTTTCAGTTTTGCACTCCATATTTTGCAGGTTATTTATCAGCAACCCAATCCAGCAGTGTATTATGAATACATTCTACCTAAAGACCCCATTACTGACAATCACTCAGATGCATATTCTTACTCTAGTGTACTACCTCTGGGTAAGTATTTTCAGTAAGTAATTTCGTCAACATTTACTCACCCTTAAGTTCCAAACCTGTATGAGTTTCTTCTGCTGAACACAAAAGGAAGGCATTTTGAAGAATGTTCAGTTGATGGTAGCCATTGGCTTCCATGGTATAGAAAACAAATACTATGGAAATCAGTGGGAAGCAGCAACTGTTGCCCTTTAAATGTACAAAACTTCTGAGTTTATTTTTCTTTAGAGAAATGAATACTTTTATTCAGCAAGGACACTTAATGAATCAAAAGTGACAGTAAAAGCTATTACACTGTTGCATTGTTAAATCTGTTTCAAATTAATTATTCTGTTGTTATGAACTTTCTATTCACCCATGAATTCTGAAAAAGTTTCACTGTCTCCACAAAATTATTAAACTGTTTTCGACACTGATAATAATCACAACAAAAACAAATAAATCCCACACACTATCAGTACATGCAAAAGTATCAAAAAGTGATTTTATCATATGCAACTTTTCGGTCCCATGACCTTCAAAAGGCATATACAGACAAACTCTTACAACACAATGCAACACATGACCAAACACCCCTCATCCCCCAACTCTCTCTCTCTGTGTCTTTCTCATCCTACAGTAGAGAGTCATGGAATATTTCCTGATCCTGGCAATAGTGACAGTGAAAACTTATTAAGCAGCTCTCATCCCAACCAAGTTCCATCGGACTCTATAACCCCTGAACCAGTTCCTCTGTACAGCTGGCTTGCCATTACAACATCACCCTGCAGTGTCACCTGTGGAACGGGTATAATTCAGTTGTTAGCCATTACACACTGTTTATACAAATCTTACATTACTGTGTGTTTGTGGTTATTTCTTCCTGTTTAATTTGGTTTGGGTAAACTAAGCGGTCTGTTAAAAGATTCCTAGAATATCCCAGATATTCTAATAAATGGTGTTCTGTTTTATAAAATAGTGACACATAACATTCATGCATTCCTGAGGTTTCAAAATGTCCTCACTGCATAAATTCTAAATCAAATCCAGAGTAATCATACTTTTGTGTCTGCAAATAAAACTAAAACAGATTGGTATTCTCCCAGCAGCAGACACTGTACTTGTAAGACATCATAATGACAATGTTATGTCTTCCTGTCTGATGTGTGTGTGTGTGTGTGTGTGTGTGTATTAGGCAGTCGTCAGGTTCTCTTTGGCTGTGTGGAAAGAGCCACTCAAACTACTGTACCAGGGGACCTCTGTAGCTTCACCAGTCATCCTGGCCCTCAGGTAGAAGAGTGTCAATCGCAGCCTTGCCCGGCCTTGTGAGTAAACGTACACAATCTTTTCCAGCAGACACTAAACTCTAAAAGCACTTAGAAAAACAAAAAAGAGACAAGAGTACAGAAAAAAGTTTTCTTAAAGTTTATTTTATTGTATTGGTATGTTAATTTCAGTTAAGGTCAAGTATGTCAATGTACTAGTATTATACTTGTAAGTGTATTGTTTTTTTTTTGTTGTTGTTGTTGTTTTTTTTTTGTCAATAAGCCTATTTCTTGGGTCTACTGTAAATTCAGCCACATTTTAGTTGATATAGATGTATGATGCAACTATACTGTAAATTACAATATGCTACAAGTGAACATAAAGTGTTATCAATAAACTACATTTAATAGTTTTGATACTGCAAGTGAACTTCACATCATACTTGTAGTTAGCTATTTTTATTAAATTCAGCTTCAAATTCCATCCATGTACATTTTACTCCTTTTTCACTCTAGCTATTCTACCCCCAAAACTGACTTGTTACTGTAAATTTGAACGTGTAATTTATAAGGTAATGCAAATGCTTGAGTAACATATGCTCTAATGAAAAAGATATACACTTAAGTATTCTTTTAAAAGTGGTGCTTATTTCAGAAATCTAACACTTTAAAAGAAAATGGTAAGTGTGAACTCAATGTAATTGCAATTAAATGAAAATGTATTATTGTTAAAAATTCTTTTAAATGCAATTAGGTGAAAATTTTCCGGCCAACTCTTATAAATATAATAAATATAGTTAAACAGTAGTGCAAAATAATGTACTAATAAGCATTTATGAAAAATTAAAATATACTTGAATGCCATTTCTATTGAAATTTTTATGTCATGTATGTAAAACATTTTGTATTTTTTAATAATGGAGTAGCATTTAAATAGATAAACTTTAAATTTAATATCAAATAACACTACAGTTAAATTTTAAGTACCTTATATGCACTTTTAAAACTTGACGTTATTACAGAGTGCACTTGTCTGTATAAGACAAGTATAATTCTGTATAACTCTACATTAAAAATACATTGAAAGTATTCTCTCTTTTTAATTTTTAGTTTACAAGTATGCTAATACAACACTTGAGTAAACATTTTGTAAGGGCAGATTTGAACACAGCACATGACAAGCAGACGTACTGTACATGCCTGCACATCTTAAAACATTTAAAACTGTCCATGTGGTTCTTTTCCAAATGGTGCAAATAAGAAGCACATCCGACTGAAACCAAGCAGTTGTCCTTTAATCAGTGTGTGTGTGTGTGTGTGTGTGTGTGTGTGTGTGTGTGTAGCTGGGATGTTGGGGAGTGGTCTGAGTGCAGTAAGACCTGTGGTCCAGGGTTTCAGTATCGTCAGGTGATTTGCCAGCAGGAGCAAGGACACCATGGCAATAGCACAGTCATTGTGGCGACCAGCCTCTGCGATAACACAGAAGTGCCAGAGACGACCACCGTGTGCCAGCTCAAGATCTGCAGCGAGTGGCAGATCCGCTCAGAGTGGACAGAGGTTTGTTAATGTGTCTGAGTGTGTAGGGGACATTGGGGTAAAATGGAATTAATATTCATAATTATTTTTCATGACATCTTGATCCCCTGAAATAAATAGAAACCATCTGTAACAATAGTATAAGTACATGATTCCAAAAAAGTTAGGACACTGTGCAAATTGTGAGTAAAAAAGGAATGGAATAATATACAAATCTCATGAACTTATATTTTATTCACAATAGAATATAGATAACATATCAAATGTTGAAAGTGAGACATTTTGAAATGTCATGCCAAATATTGGGCTCATTTTGGATTTCATGAGAGCTACACATTCCAAAAAAGTTGGGACAGGTAGCAATAAGAGGCCGGAAAAGTTAAATGTACATATAAGGAACAGCTGGAGGACCAATTTCCAACTTATTAGGTCAATTGGCAACATGATTGGGTATAAAAAAGAGCCTCTCAGAGTGGAAGTGTCTCTCAGAAGTCAAGATGGGCAGAGGATCACCAATTCCCCCAATGCTGCGGCAAAAAATAGTGGAACAATATCAGAAAGGAGTTTCTCAGAGAAAAATTGCAAAGAGTTTGAAGCTAGCATCATCTACAATGCATACAGTAATATCATCCAAAGATTCAGAGAATCTGGAACAATCTCTGTGCGTAAGGGTCAAGGCCGGAAAACCATACTGGATGCCTGTGATCTTCGGGCCCTTAGACGGCACTGCATCACATACAGGAATGCTACTGTAATGGAAATCACAACATGGGCTCAGGAATACTTCCAGAAAACATTGACGGTGAACACAATACACCGTGCCATTCGCCGTTGCCGGCTAAAACTCTATAGGTCAAAAAAGAAGCCATATCTAAACATGATCCAGAAGCGCAGGCGATTTTCTCTGGGGCCAAGGATCATTTAAAATGAACTGTGGCAAAGTGGAAAACTGTTATGTGGTCAGATGAATCAAAATTTGAAGTTCTTTTTGGAAAACTGGGACGCCATGTCCATCCGGACCTAAAGAGGACAAGGACAACCCAAGTTGTTTATCAGAACTCGGTATATCCAGGTTCTAGAACAACATATGCTCCCATCTAGACGTGGTCTCTTTCGTGCAGCTTACACATCTGGAAAGGCACCATCAATGCTGAAAGGTATATCCAGGTTCTAGAACAACATATGCTCCCATCCAGACGTCGTCTCTTTCAGGGAAGACCTTGCATTTTCCAACATGACAATGCCAGACCACAAACTGCATCAATTACAACATCATGGCTTCGTAGAAGAAGGATCCGGGTACTGAAATGGGCAGTCTGCAATCCAGATCTTTCACCCATAGAAAACATTTGGTGCATCATAAAGAGGAAGATGCGACAAAGAAGACCTAAGACAGCTGAGCAACTAGAAGCATGTATTAGACAAGAATGGGATAACATTCCTATTCCTAAACTTGAGCAACTTGTCTCCTCAGTCCCCAGACGTTTGCAGACTGTTATAAAAAGAAGAGGGGATGCCACACAGTGGTAAACATGGCCTTGTCCCAACTTTTTTGAGATGTGTTGATGCCATGAAATTTAAAATCAACTTATTTTTCCCTTAAAATCATACATTTTCTCAGTTTAAACATTTGATATGTTATCTATGTTGTATTCTGAATAAAATATTGAAATTTTAAAACTTCCACATCATTGCATTCTGTTTTTATTCACAATTTGTACAGTGTCCCAACTTTTTTGGAATCAGGTTTGTAATAAATATTAAATTAGTACAAATTATACAAAATAATGCTATATAAGAAGAAAACATTCACATGTGATTTTTTTTTCCCTATGTCACATTACCTGCTGTGAAAAATAGTAATAAAAAACAAACAAACAAACAAAATTAACAATATACTATATATATAAATATAGACATGAAGGGTGTTTTTATATACAGTGAGCTTCATCAAAAATGTATTAATTTCATTGGATAAAGTTAATAATGGCTTAAGTGAAATATTTCTTGGGGTCACTGTATGATATTTATGACTTTATGAATTGTTCGGTTTCCGAAATATTCATAAATACAGATGGTGGCTCATCTTACCTCACTCTCTCCTTACACTACCATTCAAACTTTTGGGGTCAGTAAGTTTTTTTTTTTTATTATTAATAGTTTTTTCATGTTTGTATTAAATTAATCAAAAGTGACAGTAAAACCCGACCTGTCTATTCATCAAAAAATACAAATGTATCAGTTTCCACAAAAATATTAAACAACCCAACTGTTTAAAATTGATAGTAATAAGAAATGTTTCTTGAGCAGCAAATCAGTATATTAGAATCATTTCTGAAGGATCATGTGGCACTGAAGATTGGATTAATGGCTGCTGAAAATATCTTCCAAAGGTTATTTTAAATTGTAATGTTTCACAAGATTATTGGTTTTACTGTATTTTTTGATAAAATATAGGCAGACTAGGTCAGCATAAGACACTTTATTGAAAAAATGAAAACACAACACTTTACTGAAAACAAAAATGACACAATATATTATGGCTTCATTCACCAGATAAAACACTGGTTATAGATAAACCTCTCCCTCTCTCTCGCTCAGAGAAAACACTGGTTATAGATAAACCTCTCTCTCTCTCTCTCTAACAGTGCTCGGTGCCATGTGGAGTAGGTCAGCGTAAAAGAGAAGTTGTGTGTGTGGATAACTTGGGTGACATTGTTGCCGATGAGGAATGCAATATGGCCCTTCGTCCACAGGACCTACAGAATTGTGACAAAGGAGTGTGTGCCAGCAGCTGGTTCTACTCTCTCTGGAGTGACAGGGTGAGAAATCTGTGCGCTTTTCTTTGGTATTTTGCAGTAGTACTTATAAAACTGTTGGTTATTTCTCTCTGCAGTGTTCTGCAGACTGTGCGGAAGGAAGTCGCAGCCGGTCGGTGGTGTGTATGATGAGTCAGACCAACTCATTGCCTTTGGACAACTGCGATGATGAGGATAAACCTGACGAGCTCATGCCGTGTGACCTGGGACCCTGCACACAGCGACTGGAATGGTACACAGGATCGTGGGGGCAGGTACATGAACAAACATACACATATGCATTTTTTTACCTACTGTAGTTTGATGCTCCCTGTCAGAAATGACCGGACTTTTAAAAATTGCTTGTAAATCTCTCAGTTGTGTTATAGTATCACCATACATCAGATTCAATATTTTTAGCAACCTGTTTTCTTTCAAGTAGTACAGGTTTTGTATTTCTTTTTGGAACTGAGTGGTCGTAGGCCTCATTTATCTGAGCTTATGCACTTCAGATTTTGAGTAAAGAAAGCATTATTTGTGGATAATTTGGGGAGTGTTCACTGAAAAAGAGGCATAAGGCCTACGATCAGTAAGTTCCAAAAAGAAAAACAAAACTTGTGCTAATTGAAAGAAAACAAGCCGATGAACAGATCTAAGAATCTAAGGTTTGGTTTTTGTAGGCTGGCCATTTTTGACCCAGAACACAACAAGTGTAACAAGCCGAGGAAAAAACATCCCAAAAAAGAATGTCATTTTTCGAGGGGGAAGTTACAAAGTCAGTAACTAGCATTAGGCTAAAACTAGCAAATTAACTAGCATTTTGGGGAAAAAAGAAAATCCTTTTCAGGTCAAAATGAGTGGGTCACAACATGAGGTTTAATATGTATGTGTGTGTCACAGTGCTCATCTGAATGTGGCAATGGTACCCAGAGTCGAGGTGTGGTCTGTGTTGTCCAAAACAGTGGCCAATTAGAAGTCACCTCAGAAGACCGTTGCTCTCATCTGCCCCGTCCTCCGAGTGCACAGACCTGCTTTTTGAAGAGTTGTGGATCACAGTGGTACATGACGGAGTGGAGCTCAGTAAGGTTTTCTCACACACAGCGCATTCAATCCAGTTATTTTAATTGACTTATTTAACAAGAATGTTTCTAACTGCCTCAGTGTTCTCGTTCTTGTGACGGAGGCTTTCGAGTGAGAGAGGTACGTTGTTTGCAAGATGAACTGACCACCAGCCATGACTGTGATCCTGCTCTTGAACCTGCAAACAAGGAGAATTGTAACACACACACCTGCATGCCACCGATTGGTATGATTTTCTTACTGTTTTACAATACACCCTTCTCAAAAATGATCATTCTGTCATCTACTTATTTTATACCACAATAGGGCTGGGTGTCGATACAGATTTCTCAATCCGAATCTTATTCACAAGCTCTTGATTTGACTCAATTCAAAATCATTTGTATATATTTCAGGTTTTTTTTTTTTTTCCATTTGTTTACATATATAATAATTCTCTCTCTCTTCTAATGCTGTGAATTACTGTATTATGGCCAGTCTTTTACAAATCAAATCAAGTCTTGTTAACTAAAACTAATAAACATCATTTTCAGTAACTGAAATAAAGCTGAATTAAAATAAATTGAAATATCAGATGAAAACCATAAATTTAAATGAAAATGAGAAATGTTGTTTTGGCAAATAGCCAAAATATGTTAAAAATATGTTTATTAAATATAGGCATTAAATATGTTTGAAGTGTTGCTAAAAGCTGAAACAGACATAAAAATTTGTATGTGACCTTGGTCTACAAAACTAGTCATAAGGGTCAGTTTTTTAAAATTGAGATTTCTACATCATAAGGTGATGTATGGTTTGTTTATGATAGGACAATATTTGGCCGAGATAAGACTATTTGAAAATCTGGAATCTGAGGGTGCAAAAAAATCAAAATGTTGAGAAAATCGCCTTTAAAGTTGTCTAAATTAAGTCTTAGCCATTTATATTACTAATCAAAAATGAAGTTTTGATATATTTACGGTAGGAAATTTACAAAATATCTTCATGGAATATGATCTTTACTTAATATCCTAATGATTTATGGCATAAAAGAAAAAACTATGATTTTGGCCCATACAATGTATTGTTGGCTATTGCAACAAATATACCCATGCTACTTATGACTTTTGTGGTCCAGGGTCATATATATATATATATATATATATATATATATATATATATATATATATATATATATATATATATATATATATATATATATAATATATTTATTATGAAAATATAAAAGCAAGTTAATTCAAAATTATAATAAACTGCTTTTTTCCATAAAATGAATAAAGTTAATGGAGACTACAATTATCAAGATCCACACAATTACAAAAAAACACAAATAAAGTGTAAACTATGTGGTGCTCAATGTAAAAAAACAAAACAAACACAAACATATAGGTTAGGATACTTTGATGACGAGAGATGATCATTTTCATTTTTGGGTGAACTGTACCTTTAAGATATCTCTCTCTCTCTCTTTGTGTCTCTCTCTTTAGATGAGTCCTGCAGGGATATGTACTATAACTGTGTGGTGGTAGTCCAGGCCCGTTTGTGTGTGTACTCATACTATCGCACCACATGTTGTGCATCATGCTCTCGGGTCACTCAGAGAGACACGCTGCACAGAATCAGGTGATCTGGTTGTTCACCACCGCTCTCCTTTCCTGAATGATGATGTCCTTGTCTCATCATGGCATCATCCCCACCTGTTTTCAGCTGGATCTGACCCTGCGATGACATCACTGTTCAAAGACTTACAGTATATGTTCACTTCCCATCTTTTTTAAAACACAAAATGACAATGCTCCATGAGCAAATGAGTATTTATTGCAAATAAAAACAACCAAGCCTCTTTTACTTCATTTATCATATTGAGTAATCTCTAAAAATGAATTTAAAATTAATCTTCACATTTAAATGGCTAAAAATAAACATCTAAAGATTCTAAATGAACTCTTTACACAATAAAACATTAGTATTTATCTAAATATTAAATCTAAAAGTTTGCTTCACTGGTATTGTAGAGGGGTGATCGTATTTGTTTTTATATTTTTCCAGAAGTCCATATGTAATGTTAATCAAGTTTTTTCTGATATGACCTGTCCAAAAGGCCATTTCAGAAAGACTGAACAACTGACTTGCTTGCCAATTCATACATGCATTAGAATGTCCCTCTCTCACTGACCTGATATTACAAAAAAGACACAAAACCTGATGGTGAAGGTGCGTTCTAAAATGTAGAAAAGACATGTCACTTCACTGAGACACTCTAACTGAAAAAGTTTTAAAATGCTGTATACATACAGTGGTGAACAGGAAAAAAATTAACCCATATTTCTTTGTTAGATGATAAAGTCTATTATTAATGAAGTTGTTATTGTAAATAATAGTAACTCATTAATAAAAATATGGGATTTATGGGAAAACATAGATACATTTTTCATTTTCCGACATAAGTACAGTCACACAGAAGCGTATCAGAAATAAAAAGCATGTTTGGCCTTACGTGATACACATTGTTCCAAAGCAGCTTTGCGGAGAAATGAAAAACTATACTTCCTTGGGATTCAGCTGGGGAAACCCACCTCCTCAGCTTTTCTGATTTAAATTTATACAGAAACACACAATATATCCAGCCCTGTGCTGCATCTCTGCTCAGTAATAGACCGCCGCTGCCCTCTAGTGGAGGAAACAAGACACTTTCGAACAAGTGTTTATTGTGCTACATTTGATAATACATTTTTGATTGTTTTACTGCGATTCTATGAATCAGAAAAGTAACAAAACCAGTTTTCCATCCATTTCACTTGTCATTTTTACTCGATTTATGGTTTTTCAGTTTCAAAATTAAAACTAAATTAAAGTGGTTGAGAAGGTACAATGAACTTTGGCAACCCTTATTTAACTTATATTTACAAATGTTTCATTTAAAATAACAGTTCAATTTAAAACGGAAGATTTCTTTTTAGCAGGTTGAAATCTTTACACTGCATCAAATTACATCAAATCCATTTGAGGATCTTGAAAGGGGTCAAAGATGTCCACAATATGACAATACATATGCAATATTTCTCAGCATTAAATGTATACAGGATGATTTAAAATGTATTAGATGTTTTATATATATATATATATATATATATATATATAAAAATATAAACACACACACACACACACACACAAATTCCTGTGCACAGATTATTTTGTATTATTTTTATTTACTCAGGCTAACAAGTATTGCACTTCTAAATTAATCCATCTATGTATATAAAATCTAATACATTTTACACACTTGTAATATCCCAAGTCATATAATCTAAAATAATTTATGGAAATAAATCATCTTTGAACGCTTAGAAAATACAGTTAAGAACATATTTTAGACTTTTAGGTTACAAGGCCATCATTCACACTCAGTCACTGCCTGGAGCAGAAGCTCATCAGGTACCTCTTCAGTGGCCCTTTCTACTTCCTGCAGTGCTTCCAGATAAGCAGGGTCATCAGCCCACTCTCCCCAATCCTCAGCCTGAGGAGCTGAGGTGGACCCTGTTGAATCAGTCCTGGGTACAGAGCTCTGCGCAAGCTCAATGTTCCCCAGTTCATCCGTTAAATATGCCTGATCCTCTTCATCTTATGTAATGAAAGGTGGAGAAGTCAACACACAAATATACATTCAAATTAATGTATGGTAATGTAAATTACAGGTGTCTCCATCCTGACTGACCTCCATCAGCAGGTGGCTCATGCAGACCTCTTGAGGCAGAGGGAAGCCTGTAAATACAGAGAAATGCCATAATATTACAATCTAACCCACTCAAATTTTATATCATCCTCCATATCTATCTATCTATATATCTATCTATCTATATATATATATATATCTATCTATATATATATATCCGTTTTTGTCATTTTACTACTTTAACCTGAATGTATTTGAATTAGCTGCTAAGACAATATATTCATATTTTATATCAGCTTTACAGAAAATGATAATATGTTTTGTTAACAATTACACTACATCTTAACAGATTCTTATCTAGAAGCAATATCATCTATACAAAACAAACTATAACATCAAATCTCAATACAAGCTATAAAATAAAAGCTTTAAAGTAGCTACTATTTATTCTTCTGTGGAGCCAACTGGAGCCTACTGGAGGATCTGTAGTTCTGTCTCCTGCACTCAGGGTCATGGCATCTTTGATACCACACTTCTTCTTTGAGATCCACCACAACTCTGTCAAAAAGAAGAATAAAGAGCATCCACAATTGTTGCAGACAGCCAATCAGACAATATAAAGTAACGCAAATCACAGCAGTACAGACTCACATGATGTTATTGCTCTTGTGAAAGCGCTTCACGTTGTGGCACCAGCGGAATTTCTCAATATCATAAACCAACAGCTGTTCAGATGCAAAGTAGTTCCATCGCCGGATGCCTGTTTGGGTTTAATGTGACATTCAGTTAACAAAGCTTTCAGCTCAAGTAACTCCTTTTGTGAAAAAGTGCTTTGAGTTAAATGAGGGACACACAAGTTTCTTTCATTTGAAAGAAATTGAGGTACAATGAAAGCATGGCACCATCTCTTACTTCCTTGAATGCCATCCTTGCACACAAGTGTCAGCACAAATTCATCCACCTCTTTAAAAGGAGACGGCTTCCGTTCACCCAACAGTTCTACAGAGTGAAAAGTGTCTATTTGTAGTTAACTGTCAATGATGTGAACAGTAAAGCATGACATACAAGCGGTGTAAATGCAGGAAATGCACATTTTAAGTGAACCACATTGAGTTAATTTGCTCACAAATCCTATTCTTAGAAACCACTGATAGCACTTGGGGATGTTCATTTGTATTTCTCATTACCAGAGCCGTGTGACTCTATCTGAAGGGTCGAACACTGAGATCCTGCTGTACTCTTCTGTGGCATTTCATAAGTCAAAATCCTCTGTCCTGTGAAACTAATGCAAAACAGATATGTGTGTTAGTGTGCGTAAAATTCAGTTTTCTAAAACAAAGATACAATCACAAAGAAGCTGGCCCCACTATAGTCTGGACAACATGTTTACATAAAGATGTAAAGATGCATACAAATAACCTGATATTGGTGATTAAGGAAGCTAAAAATATGCATTCTTCTTTTGTGGTGTGCTTGGAGGGCTTTGGGACAAACTCGTTATCTTCTGCCACACAAAATGCTGCATTCTTTCCCAGTTTGGAGGACTTGTAGAGACGGAAGTTTCTGTTCTTGGTGTAGACTCCTCAAAAGAGGAGAGAATGTTATTAAAATGAAGGATGTTTTTTTTTGTCCCTTACATTCATTTGCAGTGTACTTTAAATCATATATATATATTTTTAAAAGCATATATATATAAATATATATAAAAATCAATTAAATATCAGAAAAAAACACATCATTCTCACAACACTTAACTTTTAAAATATAATCTTTATGCAATAATTACTCTTATTCATTTAATCAACAGCAAAGAAGTTGCAGTGAACAACAGTCCTTTAAAGTTAATTGTGTCATTGAAACAATACACTTTTCAAGACTTTGTAGACTAAAAGAACAACCTATTAATTCTTACCCAGGTCAACAAAAAGTTGTTCTTGTCCATTTTTGCTCTTCACTATAAGAAAGTCAAGATCCTTCTCTTCATACTTTCTTCTCTTGGCCTGAGAACCATCCACATCATCTCCGTTCTCTCTTGGACAAACTTCTGTTGTAGGTGCCTCTGGTTTGCTTTAAACCAAATCAAACCAATATGATATTATATCAGAAACAGAAGGATGTATAAATGTAGAGCACCGCAAAAATATAAAAGATGAGTTTGTGAGAAACAGATTCAGTTCTAAGTTCTGAGTTTGGTCACAGCTTCCAATATTTGTCATCTCACCTTTTTTGAAGGCTTTTTAGAGCAGGATGCAGGATATCATGAATAAATCGCCCTGCGAACATGCACACACACACATCACTATCACAGACTGCAACAAATATATCTGCATCAACCACCATGTTATCACTCTTAGTACATGTTGATGATGTGACAACGACTCACCTACATGAGAGTTGTCTTTGAATGCAACACTGGGAAGCATGAAGATGAGATGGCGACTAAACTTCTCAGAGGTGCTGGAGTCTAGATTAAGGACATCTTTTGCAGAGCAGCGTAGACCATAAACCTCCTCTAGCTTCTCACACACATACTGTTTTTGTATATACAGAGGAAAGTAGTTTTTGATGTCCACTTACTACAAGCATTTTTTATTCCTGAAAATCAGCCATTTTTTTGTATAACATACTATTCAAAAGTTTGGAGTCAGTAAGATTTTTTTTTTTAAAGGTCTTTTGAGCTCACCAAGGCTGCATTTATTTGGTTAAAAATACACTGTAAACGGTAATATTGTGAATTATTATTACAATTTAAAGTAATTTTTTTTTATAAATACCTCAATATAATTTAAAATATAATTTATTCATGCAGTGGCAAAGCTTAATTGTCAGCAGCCATTATTCAAAAATCAAACTAAACGTGATTCTACAAAATACTAATATGCTGATTTGGTGCTCAATAAAAAATTTCTTATTATCAGAAATGTTGAAAGCAGTTGTGCCACTTAATATTTTTTGTGGAAACAATTATACATTTTTAAAAAGATATGTTTTGAACTTGATATTTAACAGTAAATCTTTGATAAAAATGCATTTATTTGCAATGATCTTAAATCAAAATCTTGTGTGACATTACAAATGTAATATACTGTAATGTACTGTAATATTTCTTCACTTGTCCTTGCAAAATAAAATATAATTTCTTTAAAAAAAATCTTACTGACCCCAAACGTTTGAAGAGTAGTGTATACTTACCTGGATTAGTTTTGACACCATCATCTTGCCGTCCAGGTGTGTGTTGGAGGCTTTATCGAACTCTAAGTCAAAGTAAAGTTTGCAGACGGACCCCTCCAGAATGACCTCATAGCAGTGCATCAGAGACTGTCTGTGAGTGCTGAAGAGACAAAGATCTCTCATTCACCAACAGCAGTGCCTCGAAGTGCATGCAAAAATTCTGTAGCAGATTACTTTCTTTAAGGTACTTTCCTAAAACTGATTTACACATATCATCATGTGTCGCAGGTACCTGTAATAATGCCAAAGTTCACTGTAGCTGGTCACTAGGAAAATCCTCTGTCCAGCATCACTGCCTTCCTTCTCCAGCGAAAATAAATGCACGTCCTGATAAAGACATAATAAGAGCCAAACACTTTAAAAATAGCAAAGTTATACCTCATTTAAACAGATATGCAACAGCTTCTGTCTCGACCTGTTTGATGTGCTGAGTGAAGGCGATGGCTGTGTTCTGCCGTGGGAAGAGTCTCCAGACAGAGGAGGGCTGCCATGGCCGGGACAGACGGGGCTTGTACGGACAGCTCAGAGGAGAAGACTGAAAAGATGAGGCTCTCTGCTCCACAGACTTCAGCCTGTCCTGCCATTTTCCTCTCGTCATCCTTGCCTCCAAACACTCACTCATGCTCTGTGATGTGATCAGCAGGCAACAGTAAAGAGCTCAGGAGAACCGAAGTCACCTGTAAGCAAATAAAAGTCCATCAGCAAATACACAGTGAAAGCTTCTGATACAGCAGATCATAACAGATTTCTCTAATACAGGGATATTATCAGGCTGTAATATGAATGGTGTGCATACTAACTATCAATACATATGGAGAGAAATACACTTTTACTGATTTCGGATGACGGACAGTAGATATAAAACTTATACAGCAGGTTATAACATATACAGGACAATGTATTCTATGATATTTATGTACTCAGGACCTGTACAAATAGTACATTTAAATAATGAGTGCTACAGCTAGTTCGGTCGCTTACTTGTATTCTTCCTTGTGTGGTCGTTTGTTAATTTGTTTTTGTAGATTTACAGTCTGAAGCATTTCCTCTATCGGCTATTATTCTCTGTTTTGAGGAACGCGCGTAACTGCGCGTCATAGAAACGAAGCGATGCGCATGCGCTGGATTTACCGAGCGCGAAACGGAACTGCTTTGAGTCATGAATATTAATAAGTCGAACCCCGCCCTCGTTGTTTTTGACGTTATTTTTGTCTTTTTGTCTAATTGTTTTCATGTTATATTTTTGTAGATTCACACTATTTATGCATGTTATTGTAGTGTCATTACAGAAAGTTCGATTAAAACTGATTTTTTTTTAAACCTAATTAATATTCATGAGCTCCCCTGCGTATGTCGCCAAGCATGCCGGGATTGCTGTCCCCGAGTACAGCGGCTGTTGGCGCGTTATTTTGAAGTATGGAGTTGATACGAGCGCTGCGGTTATTAAAATTAAACAGTGTGTCTACAGGTATGGTTTAATTTTTTTGTCACGAGCGTGTCCTAGAAACAATGGCTAAATGACTTTTGAGATCCACTGTGTGTATTGTTGTAGTAAACCAACGAAATGTGTTAAGTTGCAACCTGTTTTTATACAGTCTGTGGTTGCAACTGACATTTCGGGAGATTGTTTTGGTTTCGTTTTATGGTTTATTATATAATATAATATATATATATATATATATATATATATATATATATATATATATATATATATATATATATATATATATATACCATAGCAGAGAGAAACGTTAGCTAGCCGTTGAAACTGTCATTATGTTTATAATTAGATTGAAAACAATCAAGCATTATTAACGAGAGTGTACATATATTGTTGACTTGTTTTAGCCTGGGTGGATGCAGTGTGGGATTTGGAGTTCACCCACACAGACCCTCTTGACCCTGTTATTGAGGAGGAGATAAAAGAAGACCCTGATGTTTTCAAAACAATTTACATGCAGCTTTTGCCCTTCTCCAATGAGGATGATGACAATACACAGGTATAACATGTGATGATGCTGTGATGTCTTTCTGCTTCACTCCACAACATATACCATCTGTTAGTGATGCAGGCAGTGTAAATGTAACTTGCTTATGATGTATTTTTTCCCTGCAGAGTGTCTGGGTGGTGTTTGGTGAGAATGGTGTCTCTGCAAAAACTTTGGTGGCTGTCCTTTCCTACTTCATCCTTCGTGCTAAAACCAAAAGTCCCAGTCTTGAACAGAGACTATGCGGTCTACAGGCCGCCTCTCTGTACTTTTTGCTGCTAAAAATACCTGGTCAGTTTCCATCCCTTGCATCTGGCTGCAGTGCTGAATTCCTTTCTAATGCATGACATTACACTGGTTTCAGGTTGTTAGGCCCTCATGAGTTTATTTGATGTTTTTGTCCATATTTAGGGAGTGTTGCGAATAAAGTGTACCATCAGATTCTTTTTGATACTTGTCTGAACATGCCCCTGAAATGCTGGCCTCAAGACTCTGGCAAGAAACGCAAGAAAGATTCTTTGAAAAGCTCTCAAGGTGATCCCAAAACTGGCAAACGATCCAAACCCCCAAAGAAAGTGTCTGAGGAGGTATAGAATTCAAATTTTGTTTGACTGTATATGTGAGATTTACAATTATCATCTTTTAAAAGCGTTTTTTCCTACTCTGTCAGTGTGACAGTGGTGTCATGTATTTTGGTGTTTTGTTTCCCAACAGATGGAGATTGATGATGATGAAGATGACGAAGAAGAGGTGGTGTACTTTTCTGCACAGGATTTGCTGAAACTAAGAGAGGGCATTGTCTTGCTGGTTCGCACACTTCTGAGACTGCTGGAGAGATTTTCTCTTCGAGACAAACCTCAGAGTGCTGACAGCTGTGTTCAGGTCAGTCAATGATGACTGAATGATCAGGAAGTTCATCACTCAGCACTAGTTTTTTACAATTATATTTACAGAATGCTGAGATTTTTTTTATATATATTTTCATTTACTTTCAGCTCTTTACTGAACTTACCAACTTTGAGCCAGTCATTGGAGATATGTCATTCTCTCAGGAAAGGTAAATGCAAAAGAAAATGAGAAAGATGAGGAAATGCATTTCAGCACTACTTTTAGTATTATTTAGAGATTATTTATTAATATTTTGAATTGGCTTTTATTTTTATATTTTAATTAGTAATTGTATGTGGTTATATCATTTAAAAAATATATAGGTATTTAGCTTCAATTTGTTTTTGTTTCAGTTTTAGTTTTTGTAATTTTAGCATTTCAACTTAAAACTTATTTTATTTCAGTTTGTTGCCAAGGCAATATATCTAATTGGCATTTGTTTTTCAAGTTTATTTTTTTTTTGTCCAGTATTAATATTCATCTTAAACTATTTTAAAATAAGCTATTCTATACCATTCTTTTAGATCAAACCATTTTAGTATAGTTTTTAACTATATCAACTCTAATGCATTTGTTAAGAGTCTTTCACACCAATGATTTTTGTGTGTTTTCAGAGTGTCGACCAATTACAGAGTCTGCCTGAGTTGTCCTACCATGGACTGGGGTTACTTTGCTCAACCATTCATGGTGAAGGAGATGAGGTGAGTATGGGTTACTCCAAAAAAACCCACTGCATTTTAGTTGCATGAGTTACATTACATTGCTTGATCTTTATGGGTGTTGAATTTTACAGTGCCGTCGCCGAGTGTTCCGCAAACTACTCTATGTTATTCTAATGATGAAAACACAAGAGAGGTCCAAGCCATGTCTCCTTGCTCCATCTCAGACTGTCTGTGGTGCCAGAGACCAGGCCATACTTTTCATTAGGTTAGTGACTGCTTATTCCATTCTTCCTGGGGTTCCAGTAATGTTTCATGTAGGAATATTTATGTTCTGTTTTTAATGTTACATTTAGTTTCTAAACTTTTTTTTGTCCCATGCTGTGTGTTCAGCATTGATTCTGTGAGTTGTTTATATCTGAATTATAACTAAAAATTAATCTATTCATATCGGTGATAAAAAGAGCATCAAAACATTGCAAAATTTAAAGTTCTTAATCATATCACTGAAAATTAATAACTCCATCCAAATTTGGAACAACAACAAATCTTTTAGGATATTTCTGTCATTTACTCACTCCATTAAAAGTCCAGGTAACTTCAATTTAAAAGATCCAAAAAGGTCACTCTGTGTTTGTGTGTGTGTGTTTGTTTCAGATGGTGGAGAAGTCTGAATACCGAGCCAGTGGAGCACAAGCTGTTGGGAAACTGATGGCTAACATGCCTTGTCAGGACTATGCAGCCATTGTTAAGTGGCTCTATAGCTACTCCCGAAACAACAAGGTAAACTGTGTGACGTATCATGTCACAGCCCCATGGCTATTTTAATTTAAGCACAAATTATTTGATATTTGTCAATGCTCTGGTCTGTTCCTGATGAATAACAATGAAAACCTCTGTTCAGGTGGCATTCAGAATGTTTGCGCTTGATGTTGCAATGGTCCTGTTGGAGCAGAGTGAGAGGGATGTGGACGATACAGTGGACCCTGAGCTGGCTGTGTTCCTGCCTCACAGGTTTCTGGTGCACAACATCATCTACAATCATCGTAATGACGTTTCCCCAACAGTCAGAGGTCACGCGTTGCACTGCCTGGCACAGTGTCTGGAGCTTGGTTCCCAGAATGCTACAAAATGTGTTCATGAGCTCTTTTCCAACAGTATGTATATTACTACAGTACTGTAACTGTACAGCTCTGTGTAAAATGTTTGTATATGAGTGAGTTATATTATTTATTTGTAACAAGCAGCATGTTTGAATACTGAATAAGCTCACTGTTTTCTTATCAGGTGCTCAAACTATGTTGGAGTCAGGCCGCTCTGAGCGTAAGATCATATTTCAGTATTTAAAATGAAATAAGTGCGAGGCTTTTTTGTAGTCAGTGATGGTTCATTTTGAGTTTTGTTTTTCAGAAACTCTAAAACGAAGAGAGACTGTTCAGAAATCCGCTCTGACCTTCAGAACCATTGAGCTTACAAAACACAAGAGCATTACCACGACCCACAGGAGCGTCATGAATACTTCCTTACAGAGTAAGCTCACCGCATATACTGTAGGCCTTGTCACCTTTTAGGTCATACAAGATTTGCACATGGCTATTTATTAAAAGGTGAAGAACCACCATCATGCCTTACTTGCCAAACAAAAATGACTGTGAAGCATATTTAATGGATTGTACTGTTTTTAATGTAAATAGACAACGGTTTTATTCAGATGGGTGTTTAACTAATTTATTTAAAAATGTATCACCTGAATATATTTTAGGATTTTTGTCTAGTGTACACGTGAGATGTCTTTTGTAACCTATTGTTAATTGTATACCTTGTATAATTTATTCAGAGATTCCATGAAAATAGCCTTGATGCTGGCATGGTGTTAAAAAGTGAATAAATAAATATAGCTCTCGTCATTTAAGTTTCAAATTTTGCATGACTGACTATTTCTTTATGAATGTTTCTTTATTTACTTTTAGATGAGGAAACTTTGACTCTGTTTAAAAAACATGTCAGTGATCCAAAAACCAATGCTAGAAAAAGTGCACTGGAGGTATGAAATACATTCTACACTATGAAGCATTTCACATTTTTCCTATATATGTTTACTTGTAAGGTTTCTTCCACCAAACTTCTTTTTAGTACTTTAGTTGTTAGATAAGACCCTTTTGAGAAAGTTGTTTTTAAGCACTGCTGCTGTGGTCTGTACACATTAAAATGTTGTTTTTATCCTATTTTTGCAGAGGTAAACCTTTCCATCATTTCTTCCAACAAAACCATCATTTTTATTGTCAAAATACTGTAGTGTAAAGAAAGCAGCTATAACTGATTGTGTGTCTTTCATGTGTTTTTGTAGACCGTCATGAGTCTACTGAAGCATGGGGTGATCTCATGCAGTGCAGAGAATCTGAGTATTCTGTCAGATCGCTGCAGGGATCCTGCTGTCTCAGTGAAGAAGAAAGCCATGCAGTGCCTTATGGATCTCCTTGCTGTGAGCACCCCCTCCCAACCTCACAATACTACGTCCATCTGTTATGACCAATAATATGATTAGCTAGTCAAAACAGTCAATCTTTTAGCTGTACCTCAACATTGTAATGGTTATCGCCTAGGCCAGGTTTGAATTCTAACTGAATTTGTCCTGTTTTTCTCATGACCAATGTAAGCCAGACAGTATGGTCGCTTTCTTTCACAAATAAGATACTAATCATATTTGTTTACTCATAACTGCACAATTTTACTGACAAAATAATAATAATAATAATAAAAATTAGGCCTGTCCGCTTGAATGGTTGCTATAAACCTTTAAACTCAGATTTTCATACTACTATGCTGGTTTAGTGTGTGTCCACAGCATCTAGTGAACTTCTTCCATTCAATCATTATGTTTCTAGGCTCTGCCTGAGAATAGAGAAGTCCAGGAGGCCTGGCTGAGAGGAGTGTTACCGGCTGTCATGGACTCTGAGAGCTCTGTGCAAGAGAAAGCTCTTGAGTGTCTGGACCATGTCGTCATTGCTCACATTAAGAGTCAAGGCAAATATCGGGATAGTGATGCCTCTCAGAAGTTGGCCTGGGAATTACTGGGACTGCTGTGTGAAAAGTGTCAAGACCTCAGGTCAGTAGCATGTGTCCTAACCATCTGTGAGTAGTGGTGTGTGACATGTTTCCCGTTTTTTTTCTTTGCTTTCATTGTTTTAATTCTGTCATCCTCCACATCTTTCTCTTCTGTAGCCGGTATTTCAGCAAGGCTTTCAGTGTGTGGGCTCCGCAGCAGAAGTTCACTCCTACGTTTGTGAATGGTTTGCTGTCTCATACCGAGGGAGAGAGGGCTGCTGCTGCCTGGCTGCTGTTAGCTAAAATTGCCAGTTGCTCTCCTAAACTGAACTATGGCACCATACTGGATACCTGGGAGAATACTATCAGGTCAGAGAACAGAGCTAAGGAAGTGAAGGGAATTGTTTATTTATTAATTTTTTTGAACCTCATGGTAAATGTACAAATTGTTACAGTATAAAGAAAAAAGGTCATAGAATATGTAGTTTTGTCCTAATAATTTAGATTTTTACTGATGTTAGAGTGTTTAAAAGGTGACTGCTTGTTCCAAAATATTTGTTTTATGATTTTTTTTTTTTAATTAATAGGTCACCAGTTGTATCAGTTACAATGACCTGTCATATCTTGAGCGTTCTGGGTGACATTGCCTCTAATCTTAATGATGACACCAAATCCAGAATAGTAGGTATGTGTAATTTTTCAGGACTTCAGAATGCAACTCATATGATCGCAAATGCATGTTATTATAATTAAAAATAGTTCCCATTTGTGACAGATGATGTGGTTTCATCATAATTGATCTAGTGAGGTGGCAGTTATTTATTACATCTTTAAGGAGCAAACAAGTTGGTCTTGTGAGCCAGTTCTTTTCAACATAAATGTGTCTTGCTCTCAAAAGCTGTTGGTCTTACTGAACCACAAGTCATTTATAGTCAGGTTGGATTCAGATGAACTGAGAAACGCTATTGTGCTATTAATTTGTACTTCAGGTTGTTGATGCACACACTACTATGGGGTTGGTGAAATTTTTTCTTTTTTTTTTTAAGAAGTCTCTTATGCTAAACAAGGCTGCATTTATTTAATTAAAAGTACAGTAAAAACAGTAATGTTGTAAAATATTACAATTTAAAATACCTTCTCTTTCAATATATTTTAAAATGTAATTTATTCCTGTGATTACATAGCTGAATTTTCAGCAGTCAGTGTCACATGATCCTTTAGCAATCATTCTGATATACTGATTTGGTGCTATAGAAACATTTATTTTAAATATCAAAATTAATAGAAGTCATTTATGACATTTATAAATGTCACTTTTTATTGTTGTTAATGTGTCCACACTGAATAAAATGATTCATTTCTTTCTTTCTAAGAAAGAAAAAAAAGATCTTACTGAACTGAAACTTTTGTACTATAGTGTATACAGTAGGTACTCAGTTTAATTTGTTAGTAATGGTATTTTAATTCAAGTTCATTACAAATGCACATTTTACCTGTGTCGATGATCTGATGAGCTGGTTGAAGACTTTCAGCCTGCCTTTAGAGGTGATCAGCTCCTGTGTGGATACTCTGGTCAGATTTGCAAGATCAGACAACACTCAGGACACTTTGGTAAGATCATACCATTGCCAGTAAGGTTTTAATAAAATGTGTCATTTATACTCTAATACTTTTTGTGTGTGTGTTTTAGAATTCCTGAATCGTTTCTGTGGAGAGCTGGTCTCTGTGTGTGAGAGTTATCTGTCTGGTGTCATTCTACAAGAGAAGGGAGCTGAAAACATCAATGAAGACCTGCTGGTATAGACCAAGATTTTATTAAAAATCCAACTTTTTTTTAAAAGGCCTACTTATACAACAATAACATTTTTGCAATGAAAACAAGTATCATTTAGTTTTACATGACTATTTTACACCCTCTCTGACTTTTACTATTAAACAGGCTGTGAAGGATCCTTCTTAAGTTAAAGATTTTTTTTTTTATAAATACATTTTGCATTTTTAAATGGCAATGTTTTGTTCCCTTTTTTCAATCCATCATCCATTTCTCAGGTGAAACATCTTTATACACTTGGTGCTGCTTCTCTCCATTGCCCTTCTAAAGTGGGAAAGAGAATTTTCCTTCTGGTTCAGTCTGTTCTAACTCCCTCAGAGCAACAGCCAGGTTTGTCCATACAACTTTTTTTTTTTTTTTTTTTTTTGCTTGGTATGGATGTGCGTCAGTTTTAAGCCAAAAAAAGACAACCAAAGACCTCTCAGAAAACTGTTTTAGTTATCTGCCCAGACTATGATGTGTTTTTAAGCTATTTAGACCTGATGTCAATATTAGGGTCTTAGAGAAATGTTGCAAAACCATCTGAACTACATGTAATTTTTTTGCAAATTCTGTTTTCTTCCAGTTCCTGCTGAAGGGGAAGATCTGCCTGCTAGTCAGCCTCTGTCTCAGTTCAAACCCAATTCCATGCCAACAGTGGTGCGAGCACATGCTGTTATCACATTAGGTTTGAAACATTTACAAACTAATTGTTTACTTTAGACACCCAAAACCCAGCAGGCAGAATGTGATGACATCTGTTTTGAGTTTGGTCTTGTTCTCTTTCTGTCATAGGTAAGCTGTGTCTGCAGCACGAGGAACTGATGCTGAAGTATCTGCCTGTGTTTGCACGGGAGCTGGAAGTGGGCACAGAGTTGGCCGTTCGCAGTAACGTGGTGGTGGTGATGTGTGATCTTTGCGTGCGCTACACCAACACAGTGACCCGATATATCCCAAATATCTCAGCCTGTCTGAGAGACAAGGACCCCATCGTCCGAGAGCAGACCCTCATTATGCTCACAAACTTACTGCAGGTACACACACCAACCTGCGATCAAACCTTCATGAACGTTTTGTTCTGCATTTTGATGTTTTGCTCTTTAACAGGAAGAATATGTGAAATGGAAAGGTGCACTGTTTTTCCGCTTTGCTATTGCTCTTGTGGACCCAGACCCTACCATTGCAGAGTAAGAAATGTGACCGAAGAAAAGCTTATCACACTGCAGTTTCTTTTGCCATTTAATCTAATGTTTTTAAGTGATTTCATTTTTTTGTTGTTGTTTAGTCTCTGTGAGTACTGCCTGGTTGACCTCCTGCTTAAGAAGAGTCCCCTCATGTTTTCCCAGCATTTCATCGAATGCATTTTCCACTTCAACTCTTATGAAAAACACAAGAAATATAATAAATTCCCTCAGACAGAGAGGTAAATTCTAAAATGATTCTTCATATGAACCTGGAGATGGCTTTTATAGATGGTTTCAAAAAATACTGTTTAATTTTCTTTCAATTTATAGGAAGAAACTAAATGTGTTTGTTTGTATGTTTTCTGTTAGTGAGAAAAGCAAGTTTTCTTTGAAAGGACCACAGAATCAAGGCAAACGTTTCAGGATCTACAGGTTCCTACTGAAAAATTTTACTGATGAACAACGATTCAATATCACTACTAAAATCTGCCAGGACATCCTTGGTAAGAGCTGTGTGTGCGATTGACTGCTTGCTGTGGTGTTTGCAGTGTGCAGGCTGTGTACAGATTTTAGGAGTGAAATGTAGCACTTTCAAGGGTGGAGAAGCTGTTTATAATAAACTATTCTAATTGTAAATTTATTAAGTACAAATCATCCAATTAGAAAATTATGTAACAAATGAATGATCGGTTGTTAAATCGAGACGGATGGTCTTTCTACACCAAGAGCAAAACAAAGATGAAACAAATTCTGATTCTGAATCTTACATAGATAAGGATACATAGATGTTATCCTTACAGATTCTTCTCTTCTCCAGCCAGTTTTGTGGACTCTGAGCTGCCTCTGGACTCTGACGGCTCAGAGTTGCTTGCAGATACATTTGACATCCTGTCACTGAAAGAGATGAAACTGACAGCCATGAGCGGCCCAGCAGCAGGAGAGGAGCCTCAGGAGGATGAGATGGCCATGGCTAAAGCTGTCTTGCAGGTGGCCCAGAAAAAGCTGGTCTCACAGGTGAGAAAAAACCTCCTGAGGGTGGATTCTGAAGGCAGTCAAAAAACTATTGTTTGATCTTTGTTGAACTGGCTGTCTGTTTTATGTTCAGGTCCAAAAGAGGAACTTTGTGGAGAATGTTATTCCTATCATCATCAGTCTGAAGAACATGCTGGAAGAGCAACACTCACCTGTCCTGAAACACCTTATGGCCTACCTACAGGTAATGCATATAGATGTGATTAGATAAAAGGGATGTGCTTTTTGTCCTTACTTCTTTAAATAAATTTAGTTCTTAATTATTTCTCTATGCATATATACACAACAGACAAATGACTTCCACCACCTCACACTTCAGCTTTTAAATAAAAACACGGCCGAAAATGTCTAAATTTATCTCAGGACACGAGACTTTGGATCTTATTAGTTGCAAAAAGCATGCAGTAGACCCGTTCAGTCAAAATGGTAAAAAACAAAGCAGAAATCAGCATAATTAGGTTAACTCCTATTAGTGGTGAACAGGAGACTACAACAAATATATATTTTAATGTTCCCATTTTCTCCAAAAGCAGAAGAAAATAAAAACACTGCTAGCATTTCTGTGACTTTGTGAAAGTGGGGAAAAAATGTTGAGATTGATTTTGGTGGTTTGCTGTCACTCCCTCAGCAGCAGTGTTAACTAGTTAATTTAATGCTATGGGAATATAGCACAAAGTATAGTGTTACAAATGTACATTACATTACATAAGATGAAAATAAAAAAAAACTTGACTAGATTTGTAATGTTAATAACTGTGGAAATGTCACCACAGTCTGAAAGGTGTCCATTAGAACACTTGTCTGATTCATCAAACACAGAAACCCATCTTTGTTTTAGTTGTAGTAATTTAAGCAACAGAAAATTGGAAAGTGTCATTATATAAACCACTGACCATAATTTACTCATCATAAAAAGAAACACAAAAGAGTAGCTGAGTAAATTGATCATCGTCATTTTATGAGTAATCTGTTTTTCAGACCCATCTCTATTACATAGTAGTAATTTAACCATGTGTATTTGAAACACTTCTTTATTCCAAACAAAAGCCTAACAAACATTTATTCTGACTCGAGCCTTTTATGTGTGTGTTACAGGTGACCATGCAGGAGTATCGTTCAGAAGTGAAGGAGTTGTTTGCTGCTGATGAGCAGTTGGCTGCAGAGGTGGAATATAACCTCAAGCAGTTTGAAAAGGAAAAACAACAAGAACAACAGCAGATGGAGAACCAACTGGCCAACTTCACACTGTCACCCCGGCGAAACGTGAGTCAAGCATACACCTGCATCGGAAAGAAGTAGAAGTTTGGCAACAAAGCCATTAAGTGTTACTGCTGGTTTTTGACAACTTTGCTTCCTTCCCCTGTTTTTCCTTCTCTTACACGTTCTTTAGAGTAATGCTGTGGCTTCTCCTGCCCAGGCAGCAAACGTTGGGGGGCAGGCAGGTTTTGCCACCCCTCTAAATCCTCATGCTGCTAAAGGTCCTGGACAAACCCCTAAATCTGCTCTCAGGTAAAACTGAGCCACATCCCAGTACAACAGATAATTGGACATCTGCAGTATAATATCAGTGTAATAATTGTATCATCAGCAAACATTATCTATAAAGATTATTTGTATGAATAGATTTGTTGCATTTACAGTTATTCTTTCTTTCAGGCGTCGCACTTATGCTGGCATGGTAACTCCAGTCAGGACCCATTCTTCCCCTACAGTGTTTTCAACAGGTAAACCAAATGACAGCCTTTCTGTTTTCAACTACAGAACAATAATATTGATTATACAGAACAACAAAGATTTATTTCTAATGTAATTTTTTATACTTCTGATTTTAATTAATTACACATCTTCAAATGAATTTAGGTTTTTATTTTATTTTCTATAATATGTTTTCCATTATCATATAAGACTAATTTTAAAGACAAACAATGAAAAATATAGCTGCAAGCAGCAATTACAGGGCCAAGCACTACAGAAGCAAGCATCAGACCAATTGCAGCAATGAGTAATTAAAACCATTTTAAGATGATTTGTAAAAATGGCAGTAAAATTATAAATACAACCACTAGTAATATGATTTAATGGCTTATCGCTTTTGACCAATAGGTGGCGCTGTTGTCAAATCAATGTGGTGTGTTCTGTGTTAAGTGACAATGGCACACACAAAGTTTGGTGTAAATGTCAAAGCTTTGCAGAGATATAGCCTCAGATGCAGTTTGGCATCTTTCCAGCAAATTTGTTGATGCGTTAAACGAAAACCATTTTGTATATCGACACAAAATCCATAACTTTTTGCCAACCTGGTCTGAAGATGATCTGAGTAAAATTTGGAGAAAATCAGACTGACTGTCTAGGAGGAGTTCGAAAAAGTAGGTTTGCAACATAATTCAAAATGGCGTACAGGACATTTTCCTAACCAACCCAATTCTTTTTTTTTTTTTTTTTTTTTTTTGGTCAAACCATTCAGAGGTTATAAGCAAAAATAGCCATTTTTCGTATCGCCTGACCACTAGGTGGCACTGTGCTGAAACACTGCAGGTAGATTCAGGTCATGCTTGTTATAGCACACACCAAGTTTGGTCTCAATACGCCAAACCATTGCAGAGATATAGTCTCACATCCATTTTTGCTTTTTGTCCAATTCGTTTGCACGTTATTCAACAACGGTTTGACTAATCAACTTGAATTCCATAACTTTTTGCCAGCATGGTCTGAATATGATCTGAGCCAATTTTGGTGACAATCAGACTAACCGTCTAGGAAGAGTTCGAAAAAGTATTTTTTTCAAACAATTAAAAATAGCAAAAAAAAAACTAAACCTTACGATTTTTTAATTTTGGACTTCATGAGCCAAGGATTCAGAGAAAAAAAATTATTCCTTCTGTGCCTTACAGTTCTAAAGTTCTGAGCATAAACATGAGTGAAATTTTGTGGAGCAGCATTTACTACACAGAGCCATTGTTCACTGACAAGCTGTGCAAATCCACGATCATGTTTTGAGCAGCTTGTCAGTGAACAACGGCTCTGTGTAATAAATGCTGCTCCACGTGAAAGCACGTACGTGTAGAGATGCTGAATACAGAACCGGCTTTACTGACGAGATGCGCATTAAATATCGTGCCAATATTTATTGTACATCCCTATCATCTGTATTATCAGTTAAAAATATTTTTTACTGTAAGTGCGTTCTCTCTCTCTCTCTCTCTCTCTCTCTCGCTCTCTCTCTCTCGCTCTCTCTCTCTCTCTCTCTCTCTCTCTCTCTCAGGACGAGGAAAACAGGTTGGGAGAGCCATCAGTACTCCACAAGGTAAGATTCTTTCTTTTGGATGTCTCCCATAGTTACAATTGTCCACCCTTAGAGGCTGATCACGTGCTAAACAGATGTTTGATTGTCACATTTGCGTTTTTTTTGGCAGTGTCTCAAGGCATGACACCGCAATCTAAAAACATGGTGCTCAAGTTAAAAACTTTAAAAAAAAGTTTTCACCCCACTGAGCAGCATCTCATGTTTTTAAATGCTAAAAAACATTGTGTGTAAATAGCTTTGATATATGGCACCCCAATTTTACACTACAGAAGTAAAAATGGTTGTGTTTGTATTGTATGTCATTTTAAAGATTTTAAAAGTACCTGTGCTGAAATGAGCCAATAAAACCCCAGACGTTGTATTCCTTCGAGGAATGCAAAGGGCTTCAGTTTAAATAAACATGAACTCTTTTCTGATTCTTTAAAGTGAGCATGAATGAAGTGACATTTGGAGAGCAAGTCAGTGCCATCTGCAATGAATCTGGAAGAGGTATGTTTTAAAAAAAAAAAAATAATAATAATAATAATTAACATTTAATCTGTTAGAATAGATTCTGTTAGAATAGATTAAGTCTTAAGGTCAGAAATCTCAGTTTTGACAACATAAACCTGGTCTGTCATTAGTTGGGTTTAAAAAGTGACAGGTTCATACTTTTCAGCTGACCTGGTTACAATAGCATTTACATTTTTTTTTTTTAAATAATGTGAATAGCAGTTTATAATTAGACGTTTTATATTGTAAACCCTTTTTATATGTTGGAAACCTTAAATTACTTTTTGAAACGTACTGTATATGGTTTTTTGTCATAAACTGCAAAAGTACTAATTGGAAGGTTGTGAACACGTTAAAATTTGGTTATAGGAAGCAAAGTTATGGATGAAGAAGAGAGTGTTCTGCATCTCATGTCACCAGAACAACAGTAAGTTTATACATTTAATTTGAGTTAAGATTAATTTACAATGTTTTATATAATTTAACATAATTGCTTAATATTACTAATATATATTTTTATTAATCCCCCACAGAAAACTGGTTCCCAGGCAGTGGAATGTGGAATCTCCTCTTGTACAAAAACTGAGAACTAAAAAAAGGTTCTAGTTAATGTTTATGTGTGGATGTATTATGAGTGTTAATTATACCTTTCACTTCATCATATCTTTAGAACAAGCCCTCTTTACTTCATAGATGACTCTTGCTACCGTTTCATATTGTCTTGTTTGTCAAAAGCAATGTTATTAAAATCTTTTGATACTTTAGATTGTACCGTGTGGATTTCCTTTTTATATTGAAATGTACTTGTCTCAAAGCCACATTCTACCTTTCTTGGGGTTCATATCTGTAGAGGATGTGTGGCTGAAAACTAATGGCTGTATTAAATAAAAAATGCATTGGCGCACAGTTGTTTTGTTTATCTTTATGGTGTCTGAAACAAGGTTTGCCACTTTACGGATAACTGAACGTGCACACATACCAGCACAAATATGCATTTTGTCCTTGCAAAAGAAATAGTAAGCATAAAAGAAGTATAGAAATATTTATCAGATTCTTCTCTTAGATTAAGTGTTATGCACGAGTCTCTAGTAATAAATGTTAATGTCTATTTAATATACACATCATCTCTTGTAGTATTGATAAAAATCAATCAGTTGAGCCAAGTAAACATGATAAAAAAATCTCACTTTTGCTTTTATAAAGCATTCTTTAAGAATATTCTAATTTCAAGGTTTAATAGCATCTCACTTTTATTTACAAGTTCAATGTCGTTGCAATTCATCTCAGTGCTACATGAGGGCAACAGGCGCCTTTTGATATCTGTCCAGATTAAACTAGCAGGTTTTTATCAGAAATATGTAGTTAAAATCTAATTTTAAGATCTTCGTTTCAGATTTCTTATTCTTATCCCTGTAATATAACGTTAGTTGCGAAATATTAAGGTTTAAACAAAGGAGGCTTCCTACTCAGAACATATATTACTTTCAATCATGCTATTTGCAATTAAAGTTTATAATATGCTTTACATATATTTAGGCAGACAGGCACCGAATATTATTTTCCGTATGTATGGAATAATCTCTGCAAAACTTCTTATAATAATACTCTTCAAAAAAAACAACCAACCATCTATCTATCTATCTAACCACCTAACTACCTATCTATCTATCTATCTATCTATCATATAAATAAATTCGCTTTTTTTTGTCAGTCAGTGATTATGTCTTGCTGAGCGCTGACTGAAGAGATAAAGACGCGTCGGAGTGAAGCACCCTGGGAAGTGTAACGTTTTCGACATACAAAAATGAAGGCACGTATGTTTTTACATATATAAGATATTTCATATCCAATTGTATTAAAAAAATAATATGTCGCTGTGTGAAGTGCACGTGTACTTTCTGTTAGCATGCTTTTAGGAGCATCGTGAACAGCCTTAGTACGATGGCTAGTTAGCTCAACAGCAGTTCATGTCTTTTAGCAGAGAAAATTCGTCATATTTGCGTGTCTCCTAATAAACAAAATGTTGATATTAACTTCGTCATATTTGCGTCTCTCCCATAGACTGTAAAAAAATATGGACGTAGTGTCCGTGACGTCACCCATAGACTCCTTTTGTTTTGAACATTATTCTATTATATATTATGGGTTAAATTCAATAATCTCAAAAAATAAATAAAATACTCTTCAAATTAAATAACTCTAAAAAATAAGTTCAATAATTGTAAAAAAAAAAAAATAAATAAATAATAATATATAATAATAATATCATACATGTGCACATGTAGGTAACACATCATACATGTGCACATAAAGCACACAAAGAAGATCACATGTGGCTGTTGGAGATCTCAGAACCTCCTGGCTCTGGGCAGTGAAGACCGCAGCATAACAGTCAGCAACCATGAGGGAGACACCATTCGACAGGTACACGAGGGTCTGTCAGAACAAGATCCTTCAATACTTTATATGTTGATGCGGACATATAAATAGCATAATTTGACATGCTGTTTACCACTCCTTTTCTCTCCTTCAGACCTCTATGAGAGCAGATCCTGCAGATGTTCAGTTCTCAGTGATGAAAGCAGATGAGCGATCATCTCCAGGAGAAAGCACTGTACGTTAACATGCTCATTTTACTTCATTTTTACACTAAACTTACTTATAGGTAGAGGTTCCAATAATATTTTTACATGGTTACATCCGGAATTTTACATCACAGTCATATACTAGTAAACTATAAAATATACAAAAAAAACAAATGAGTTCTGAGTCTGGCATCACTGTGTAAACAGTGAAACTAACGTTGTTAAACAGTTCCAATTTGTAATTCGGAAAGTGAAATCTGTAACTACGCATCAGTTAAATTCTATTTTCAACCAGCTAGTTTCAACATTGTTTGCCAACCATAACCATCTCACCTTGGCTTCATGTTGTGCTTAAATGCATCCCTTGAGAACAGCTTGGGCCACTTACTCCAGCTCTGCTTTTTCACATTGCTTCATGAAAATGCAAATGTATCTACAGGATGACTAAATGATCTTTAACTTCCAGGTTAGTGTGGCTTTAGGAAAGAAGACCCTGTTTCTGTTTAATCTAAATGACCCCGATAACCCTATAGAACCCTTTCAGCAACATTACAGCAACATCATCTCCTACCGCTGGTACAAACACACACACTTTCTCACACATACACACACAGAGATGTACTTATTTAACATACATGTTTTAACATACGTTAAAATTGCATGCTAGTGGTTATAGAGCCCTGCTCTGTTTAACCAAGGTTTGAAGTGCTATACTGAATTTATAACACTTAAAAATAAAAAGAGTAGAAAATTATGGTTGCCATCTAATTTTAGCTAATAATAATAATTTGTTATATTTAGAATGTACATTTCTTATACTGAAGTTATAACACTTAAAAATACAAAGAGTTGAAAATCACATATTTCAGTGTGTTTTTTATATACTGCACATATTTTCCTTTCTCTCTCTAGGTATAGGGATGGCAATATCATGATTGGATTTTCACATGGCTACTTTGTATCCGTGAAATTGGCCAAGAGTTGTTTCAAGCCCACAATCATAAAGACAGCCTGACTAGCATCGCCATCTCACAGTCTCTAAACAAGGCTGCGTCCTGTGGGGACAACTGGTGAGTGTTCATTAGTATGCATGTGTCATAACAATAGATGTTTGCGCAACTGCCATATGCCACATTTCCCGGTGGGCAGATTGACTTGTTGGCCAGTTGTCAAAACCAATGTACATGTACAGAGCCACAAGGCTGGGCGGTATATTGAGTTTGTATGTTATATCAATATATTTTTTGTAAACAGTATGGAAGAAGGCAACAATGTTTATATCAACATACAGTCATTTGATACAAGCACAAAAATAGAGGTGGATACTCAGTGAGCTGCTGCAGGTTTGTCTTGTGTCACGCTTTATATTAAAGGCTTTAAAATAACTCGTAAGCTATAGTTAACACGTGTAGTTTTAAGCGGTTGCCCCGTCAGATGTGCTGCTGATGGATTTCAAAAGTTTGTCATTTAGTTGTTTTATAAAAGCAATAAGGTACTAAAGTTTGAGTAATGTGAGCCTTTTAGTGTGACTGTTCATGATATAACATGGTATTATGTACCTTATTTCCTAAATTTGTATAATTCTTTGTGCTTTTCTCTTTCTTTCTATAGACCGGCTTGATTCAGTGTTTTTATTTTGAAGACTGGCAGAGTGTTAATGAGTATCGCCACACAGTGGGTGTACGCAAAGTCTTTCCAGACCCCAATGGACACGTCTCGTTTTTATTGATGAAAAAAGTGACAGCTTCCTATACTGTCCAGTACACACAAACAAACACTTTTTTTTTTTTTTTACTTTTGGGGGGACTATCTTTTTAACATTGACATTTGACATTGCTGAGAGACTCATGTTTAAACTTTAAACTAAGTGAAGTCTGTATTTCCTACAGCTGAACGATTCAGTGTTTGATATCCCAGAAATCTCTCCTGCCATTAAATGGGTATTGTGGGAAAACTGGATCAGCAATAAGGGAACATAAAATACGCATCCAGCAGACAAAACCTCCACAAAGACACCCTACATGGTAAAACTAATGTATTTTAGACTTTCTTCTAATGGTTTTATGGAAAGCATGGACAGTGCTTAGAAAGTTCACATACACAGCAGTTCATAGTTGTGATGCTTATATGTGATGTTTAGTTTAGCTTAGTACAGTGAAAGAATGCAGATGCTCCAGAACTTTTTATATTCACCTTTGTTTAAAAATGGAAATTAATTCTGAATAAATTCTCAAATTCCATTCCTAATCATCAATGCCCTGTGCTAAACATTTTGTTTTATTTAGGCAGTGAAACATTTGTGCTGTTTGTTTGTGTGTGTTTTTCTGTAGGCTCTAAAGTGATTCTAATTGGTGCCACTAAGTTGCCATTTTCCCCTTGAGACTTTGCTGTTGCATAATAGGGAGCTGACATGTCAGACCCAGAGTGGGAAGATTAATAGTGTGTGGTTTTGAACACACATTCATTCCTCAACAACCCACACAGTGACGCCAGTAAAGACAAACACCAGTTATTACTGCAACAGGCCATTATGCTGAAAAGGTATTTTCATGCTACATTAGTTTGATTCTGTAGTTTATTGTGCAGGCTTAACTAAATTAAGCCAAATAATACAAACCTAAATACTTCTAAAAGCATGGTTGTTGGATGCATAATGTATTAATGATCACAGCCGATTTCACTTGATCGATGATCACAGCACTTCAGATTTCTTCAGCAATGTTGATTACAGTATGTTTGTGTGTGTGCACGTTATCTGATTCGTGGAATATCTTTAAAGCTCTGAACAGAACTGAGGCATGGAGTGAGCTGGGAAGGGCATGTCTGCATCACATGGAGGTGGACCTGGCCATCAGAGTATACCGCATGATGGGAAACGTGCAGAACATGAAAGTTTACATGTATGCATCTATTCTTCCCATGTCACTTTGACTACTGTAACAGTTGAGCTATTATATGTGTAGATGAGAAGGGACCTACAGCATTGGGACAGTGCGTTACAGCTGGCTAAAAGACTGGACCCTGATGAGATATTTATTTCTAAAGAATATGCAATACAGCTTGAATTTGTGTAAGTCAGCTACATTACATGAGTTAATTACACTTGTTTTGGAGACATTACATGCTTATGCACAGTTTACTGTATCTGACTGTAAGTGACATGGACTTGTTTTCTGTGCTGGATGTGTCTGACTGTGTTATCACTGATGATGTTATGTCATATGTTGTGTTGCCCTCTAGTGGAGACTATGCGAATTCACTGGTTCACTATGAGAAAAGAATAACCGGAAACAACAAGGTGAGTGTCTGCACGTTTGTGAAATTATGATCAACAACTTTAAAGGGAATTCTCATCCAAAAATGAAAAGGTTATTATGATGATATCAGCAGTTTCAATGGAGGCTGGCATCTGATTCCACCAGAGAGGGTGCAAGTTTTGTGCCTCATTGTGATGGAACAAGGCATTGCTCATTCAGTGACCGGTGCTGGCGGGAGATCCTAATGTGTGTGTGTTTGTAGTTCCAAGATCATGATGAGAACTGTCTGGCAGGAGTGGCTCATATGTCTATTCGTATGGGTGACATTCGTAGAGGAGCTAACCAGGCCATCGAACACCCCAGCAGAGCTCTAATGAAAAACTGTGGAGCCATTCCGGAAAGCATGAAGGTGTGTGTGTGTGTGTGTGTGTGTGTGTGTGTGTGTGTGTGTGTGTGTGTGTGTGTGTGTGTGTGTGTGTGTGTGTGTGTGTGTTTATTGACATGAAAATCACTTTCATTTACCTCTAAGTAGTTTGCTGTTATTCAGAATTTCTTGTTGGCTGAATGATTTTGTGTGCAGCAATATTCAAAGGGGCTCAGCTGTATGAGAAAGGCCAGTACTATGGCAAAGCTGCCTCCGTCTACATACGCTGCAAAAACTGGTAATACAACTTCACAACAGTAATTAACAGTGAACATCACTAATTTGAGTGTTGTGCAATAGAAGCAAATTTGTGATTTGTAGCTAATTTGTTGATGTCTAAACACAGGGCAAAGGTGGGTGAGATCCTGCCCCATGTGACTTCCCCAAAGATTCACCTGCAGTATGCTTAGGCAAAGGAGGTGGATGGCAAGTATGTACCAAATAGAGTCCCTTTTAGAAAACACACTCCAATAAAGTGAGGACTTAATAATAGAGGTTGTTTGTTCATACTATTTTTAATTATTGTTTCCGTAATTTAATTATTATTTCCATACGTTCCTTTTATATATATATATATATATATATATATATATATATATAATTTTATATATATATATATATATATAATTTGGTAATTTAGCATCTTTTTTTTTAAGTATAATTTAGCAAACTTGTGTGAAGTGATACAGCACAGTGTGTTGCACAAAGATAAAAATATTTTCAGCAAACAATTTGTCTGATTAACTGAAAATCTGGCTTGTGATTTATAGCGTATTTTTATCCGTCTTTTTCTCTCCAAATAGAATTTTTATCAATGTAATAGAAGTGTTTAGCAAGGAAAATGCGTCTCCTTGTGTTATGAACACTATTGTAAAACCACGTTCAAGAAACACTTAGTTCAACATTCCCCGAATTGCCACTTTATAAATTTTGTGTATGTGTGTAGATATAAAGAGGCAGCAACGGCCTATGAAAGTGCACGAGACTGGGACAATGTAATTCGAATCCTACTGGAGCATCTTAACAACCCTGAGGAGGCTGAACGCATCATATGAGAAACTCAGTCCATCGAAGGAGCCAAAATGGTGGCCAGGTGAGTAAAGAGAGAAACACCAAAAACCTGTGTGTCAAGAAAACTCAATTAGAACATTTCTCTCATTTTTTTTGCCAACCAGCAAAAATGTTTTTTTTTTCCAGATTATTATGGTTAAAGGGGTCATCGGATGCCCATTTTCCACAAGTTGATATGATTCTTTAGGGTCTTAATGAAAAGTCTATAACATACTTTGGTTAAAATGTTCTCAGTGGTAGTGTAAAACAACACCCTTTTTACCCTGTCAAAAACAGCTTTGCACACAGCAAACCGTTTTAGTTCATGTTTCTAATATTCGAATGCTAATGAGCTCTGCTCACCCCACCCCACTCTTCCATAGGGTGACGAGCCGTTCTCATGAGACTATTTACTTTAGCTGCATTTAGTTATAAAACTTGCTAACTAGCACGTTATTAGGAAAGGCGATTTGCAAAGATTGATAAAAGAATCTTATACTCACTTCTTCTGTAGATGAAGCTGGAACATGAATGATCTGTGCGAACATAGACGCATTCCCTTCAAAAACAAAAGTAATCCATTGCGTCTTCAGTCCGCCTCAGATGTCAGGAGTAAATGACGACTGCTATGTTCATTATTACATCCTACAACAAAACACCTCAATCACTTAGGAGTCATTCTTGTCTACTCCTGCTCCGGGGATGAAACAATGGCCGACTGTGACAGCTCACTCAGGGCGGGTCTAAGGTAAGACGGCAGTGTCAATCAACTATCATGGGTGGGGCCTGGGTCTGTGTGATGTCACACCACCAATAATCTGAGATATGATATGAGAAATATCAAGGGATTAAAAAAAAACACTGAGTGGAATTTTATCATTATAGGGTGGATGTGTACAAACACTGCCAACACACATTTATGTTCAAACAACATATAAAAGTTAATTTTGCATCTGATGACCCCTTTAAGCACTTATCCTTTAAGAACTTATTCAAGTTCTTAGCTTGTCTTGATGTTCTGTTAGTGTGAATGTGTAAATGATTGGTGTCTGCACAAGTTTTTCCTGCGTTTAGGTGATTACGGCTCAGCAATCTAGTTCCTGGTTTTGTCGCGTTGCAGTGATGAAGTTTTTCAGCTCGCCCAGCAGCATGGGCAGATGGAGGTCTACGCTGACATCATCGGTGATCTCTCTGATCATCTCACACTTGGGTCATTCCTACTATGCAGAGTGTATTTCTATAAATATAGTAAACCCTGTTATAAGAATACTTCCTTCAATTACTGCACAACCTTTTTTGTTGTTGTTGAAGGCATAGTGCTGCATAGGAATGACCTACTTCATTTAACTACACACCACCATTTACAAGGCTTATTCAACAAAAATTAAAAAAATATTTTTATCATGCTGTATGCATGTGTGTTAACGTTCACAGGCTACAATAGAGGACTATCAGAGCATAGCGCTGTATTTTAACGGGGAGAAGAATCATCTTCAGGCTGGGAAGTTCTTTCAGAAGTGTGGACAGTACAGCAGGGTACGAGAGCTGTGTGTGCTGTTTGTGTAGATTCCTCTCTCTCTTTCCTTCCCATGCCTGAGTGCACTTCCTCTTGTCTTTTAAGCTCTCACTTTTCGTCCCACTTGGTTGCTCTTCCCTCTTTGCTCATTTTCTCTAAAGGGATATTTTCCTCAACTGACTGTGCTAATTACATCAGTCATTAAATGCTTATTAATGTATTTGTATCTGTCTGTCCACACACAGGCACCAAAGCACTTTTTGAAATGTCCAAGTTCTGATGACAGTTTGGCCATAGAGATGGCCATTGAGACAGTGAGTACAGCTGGGGAGCTACTATTTCACTCTTTACTTCACTACAATTCACATAATTTATCAGAAAGGGAGATGCACAATGATTATACTGTGTATGTTTTTAAAAATCAGCCAGTTGATATCGGAAGGGATCTTTCAAACGATTAGTAATAGTATTATAGTATTATAACCCAGAAATCAATCATATCACCAGATCCCATCAGATTCCTATCTCTAAATAATGGTTTAAAAAGACCAGAAATAAACTTCTTCGTACATACTAGAAAACGTACTGCACATTGTAATGTTGGAATTCACCATTTTTCCTTTCTTTTAATTTTTTTTTATTGTTATAGTGTCGCCAAATAATTATAATTAATTACTGTGTTGATGTGCTAATCAGTTTGGCAAGAACTATGGTGAATATGTCTAGTTGTAAGCAGCTATTGCTATTTGTCATGTTGTGATGATGATGATGATTTTATTGCTGTCTGTTTAACAGGTAGAGGAAGCCAAGGATGAAGCTCTAACCAATCAGCTTATTGATTATCTGATGGGGAAAGTGATGGAATGCCAATGGTATTGAAAACTTAACACAGATCTTAGAGCTGAAAATGAAAAGTAAACTGTATCACCTGGAATTAAATCAAAAATTAAATTAAGATGGGAATTTTGAGGCATTTAATACATTAATTTTAGTTTAAAATTTAATTTTAGTTTGATTAAAAATTAATAATTACAAAAAAAGATTATTTTATATAGCAACATGCAATAAGACCCACCAGCTCTGAGAAATGTAACGCAAGTCAACCATGATCAGAGGCTCTGAGCTAACGTAATAACAGCGGCCCGGATCAAGTTACACAAGCACTAAACATATATGATGGCCATTATGTAAGACCCACTATTCCTTAACATGCACAGTTAACAGGTGTTAAACATGATTACCTTTGTGACGATGACACCCTGGCAACAGCACAAGCGCAGTCCCCGTTTTCAGCTGGTATTAACACGCATTTTGTGAATCACAAAAAGGCCTGTTCAGTGACAACAGTTTAACAAACTCAAGATTGCGGGATTTCGTTTCAAGTTTACCAAACCAAACCATTCAGACTTTGCTTGTACCATGACACTGATCAATTTTCTCAGTTGAATAGGGCTTTGAACCCATGCCGTGTTGTTCTTGCAGCGCCACAGTAAAGCGCGACATCAGCACCTAACAGCCAATCGCATGCCTTGAAACAGAGGAAACCTAATTAAAATCTCACGAGACACTAAGCGCCATTCAACTCTCAACTGAAGATTAGATTGACACCAAGTACACTGCCGTTATTGTTATTGTTACATAAGATTTCTATTTTAAATATGTGCTGTTGTTTTAACTTTTTATTTATCAAAGAATCCTGAAAAAGTATCACTGGTTTCAAAAGAAAAAATATATAAATACAAAAAATACATATACTAAGCAGCACAACTGTTTCCAACACTGATAATAAATCATCATATTGAAAAGATTTCTGAAGGATCATGTGACACTGAAGAAATGATGCTGAAAAATCAGCTTTGCATCACAGAATTTTTTTTTTATCATAAAGTATATTAAAATAGACACCCATATTTTTAATTTCCAATAATATTTCACAATATTACCCTTTTTCTGTATGTTGGATCAAATAAATGCAGCCTTTGAGAGCAGAACATGAAAATAGCCACCGACACGACGTAGTTCCACAAAAAGTTTTATTTCTCCCGCTCCTCCATGCGAGCAAAAACCAAACTGAGTCACAGTCACCCAGACTCTAGCGATAATACATTCCCTTGCACATGAAGTTAACAATCTCCCTCTCTTCTTTAAATAAAAAAAAAGGAATGAACGGGTGACTTTGACATATAAAACATTGTCACCAAATAAAAACATTTTTAGAACACAGTAACATTTAAGTGAGTTTGAGTATTTAAACAAAAAAAACTGTACCAAGATAAATGCTCAATGGACCAGATATTAGTTTCCATACACCCTCATACAGCGCTTTAAGAAGCATAAGTGAGGAAGCACCTTTCTTCGTCAAACAGTCAGCAAGTTGTGACTTGGCTTTTGACCAACGCACTTCTTTGATTTTGTTAGCATGTATGAGCTCTTTGACACCGCTTATTTCTAATCTTAGTCTCTTCTCTGTGACCTGTTTTGTAGACTTAAGAGCGTCAAACAGGGAATGGTTATCAGTAACGCAAATAAGGGGGAGAGCATTAAGATCAGCTTTACCAGTGGTAAGCTCAGAGTAGAGCATAGCCAAGAACATGGCATTGTCAATACCATCTGACATGGAAAGGGTTTCTCCTGCCAGTGTGCTTCTTACCACACGTCTGATTTTTTTAGATTGCCAAAACAGTGGAGAGAACTTCCCTGTTTTTTCCATGAGGGCAATTAAAGCCCCTCCCTGTGTACCTCCATCTGGAAGATTGCCAAGTGAAGCATCACTGAAAACCACCAAACTCAAATCATCACTGTTGCCCAAGTGTTGAAACTTAAGTGTGACCTTCTCTGACTTAAGTTTACGGATAACTCTGTTCACTTCATGTATGGACTGAACAGTAGCATTCTTAATGTTGGATGCTAGGCTACATGTGTCAAACATAACATCTGGTCTTGTTTGTTTAGCAACCCACAGAACCTGTCCTATTTTGGATCTGAGTTGTTCTCTTTCTTTCTCGTTTAGTGGAGCCTCTCTCTGTACAGCACGTGCTGCCTGTAAGTGAACTGGTTGTAGGTTTTCAATATAACTGTGCTGATGCACCTGCACTACACCACCCACAGTAGCAATGTTCATCCCCACATATGAAAAACTCTCATGCTCTTCACGACCCACGTGAAATGCAGATTTAAGTACAGGAATGACATTAGTTACAAAGTGCTCTGAACCTGCCCAAAAAAAATCATCCACATGGCATGCCAGTACTCCTGTCACCTCAGACTGCTCATTCTGCCAATAAAACACTGCAGGACCGACCCGTGACATTTTACCACCACTGTTCAGCATGAGTTCTTTGACCTTGTTGTACCAGTAGAGGGAAGCGTCTGCAAGTCCATACACACATTTCTTTAGTTTCCACAGTGTCCACGCCTGCTTCTGGTGGGGGACGAATGTAAATGTCTCTTGAGAGTTCCATTCCCTGCAAAAAAGCGGACTTAATATCCATAGAATTCACTTGCCATTTGTTTTGACAAATAACAGCTAACAGCAGCCTGAGTGACTCTGATGCACATGTGGGAGAATCTTTTTGTAACTCATGAATATTGACTTCTTCAAAACCTCTCGCCACAAGACGAGCTTTGGGAACAATACCATTAGAAGTTTCCTTCAACGTACATACCCATCTAGTAGAGATGCATTTCTGACCCTTGTCTGTGACCTCTTCGTAAACATTATTATTTTGCCAGTTTTCAATCTCTTGCATGTTTAGCAGCATCAAAAGAGATGTCTTTGGTAATAAGTACATCAACATCGGTGTGTTTCACATTCAGTGAGAAGTTCATCAACATGTGACATGTCTAAAGCTTCCTTTTGACCCTCACTGCCATTTGGTTCAAGATACTGCACATTGTACCAGTTTTTATATTGCCCTTTTGCTTTTCCTGCTCTGCCTAAAACTCTGGCAGTGTGTTTAGTACCATCATCTCTGTTTGTAAATGTCACTGTCTGACCTGTTCTCAGTTTGACACCAGTGGAACCCACTGTATTAGTAGCATCACTCTCTGTCTCATCATCTCTGTTTGTAAATGTAACGGTCTGACCTGTTCTCAGTTTGACACCAGTGGAACCCACTGTATTAGTAGCATCACTCTCTGTCTCATCATCTCTGTTTGTAAATGTAACAGTCTGACCTGTTCTCAGTTTGACACCAGTGGAACCCACTGTATTAGTAGCATCACTCTCTGTCTCATCATCTCTGTTTGTAAATGTAACGGTCTGACCTGTTCTCAGTTTGACACCAGTGGAACCCACTGTATTAGTAGCATCACTCTCTGTCTCATTAGTTTCTCTCACGTCTTCTCTATCATCTGTTTCTGTGTTTTCAGGGATTTGCACTTCTCTATTAACACTCATTTCATCATCTGAATTCTCTGACACATCAGTGTGTATTACGTTTTCATTTTCTTTACTATTTTCAGGAATATCAGGTAGTACAGGTTTATCCTCATCCTGTGCATTAACTTTATTCAGCCTGGACTGGTGTACTCTGACAAGAATCCCACCATGTCTGACAAACACTACAGAGCCATCTTGACCGATAACTACCGCAGGGCCTTTCCACTCTGTACTGTCTGCTCGTTTGTAGTACACTCTGTCTCCTGTCTCATACTTTTCATCTGTAGGCCTGAGCTGCTTTCGTAAAGCTCTTCTTATTCTTTCTGAGCATTCCACCTCTGTGAATGCTCTTCTGGAAGCATGCAATGCTGCTAGGTGCTGTCCTTCTCTAGTACTCATAGAAATGCCCTCTAGAGCAGGCAGTTTATCAACCAAAATGGAGGGAAGATTAGGACTGTGACCAAACACAAGCTGGTGTGAACTGTAACCATGCACATTGATCATACTGTTTTTGGCCATTAGAGCCCAGTCTAGAGCAGTCTGCCAGCCACACCCATTTTCCCTTTTCACCTTCAGGAGGATCTCAGTCAGTGTCATGTTGTGTCTCTCCAGCAGCCCGTTGCTCCAAGGACTGTATGCCGCTGTAGTCTTCATCTCAATGTTGAATTTTTCTGCCATCTCTCTTATCTCCTCATTGTTGAACTCGCCACCGTTGTCAGTGTATATTCGTTTAGGGGCACCATGAACACTTATCCACGAGTGAATAAAGGAGTTGACAATCTCCGAGGCTTTCTTTGTTCTCACAATGTTTCCAGCGCTGAAGCGTGTAAAATGGTCGATGATGTGGAGGTACCATACGCCAGGTTCCAGCTCATGTAGATCCATTGCCACCGTCTCATTGTACTCTGAGGCTAAAGGCAAACCAACAGCAGGCCTGGGCTTGGTTCTGCTATATCTTTGACATACCTCACAGTCACGGATGATCTCTTGCAGAATAACTGGACAGTCTTTGTCAGTATTTCCAGAGCTGAGGATGAGCCTCTGCAGCCGGTCTGCAGAGGCGTGGCCAAACTGCTTGTGAAGCTTCAGGAGAACTTTACATTTCTCTTTTGTAGACATCTCTGCTGTGACGACAAGGACTTCACTTTCATTGGTGTCCGCTTCAGTATTATCATCTCTAATGTCAACACAATAGTGTCCCGAACTAGTGAGCTCAAGGGGCACTGGTTGCTTGAACATGACAACTCTGTCATTCTCCATGTCTAAAACAGTTCCTGCTCTCTTTAGAGCCATTTTGCTCAGCAGTAAAGGAATATCAACAGGAACAACTTCGTTTCAATGTGACATTTTGTTGGTCCGATCTTAGCGGGAAGCTTCACCTTTCTGTTGGAGTGTACCACCTGACCATCACCAAACCTGAAAGGTCTGCAGCTTGAAGATTCTGTTTGCATTAGTTTGTTTATTTGGCTTTGGCTCAGGTCTTTCATGTAGCTATCCAGCCACTTTTCACCACAAACAGTAATATGCATGCGGTGTCAATGATAGCTGATCCCAGTGATTCAGTTAGGAAGATCTCGGAGTCAGTCATGACTTTTGTAAACAGTGTAATGTTACACTCTTCGACATTTTCATCTTCTGCTAGCTTTACTTCATTTCTCCGATGAGGACAGTCTTTGGCCCAATGGTACGTGCTCTGACAAATGACGCATTTTGTTCGCTTACCATATTTGTCGAGTGGATTTGTACCTTGCTGCGGCTGCCGCTGTCTGCTCTGTAACGGGCCGTTGTTCCGTCTGAATTTACCCGATGGCCTCTGCTCCATGAAAAACGCTGCATCTTGAGTCTCGCTGCCGCCGCTTGCTCCACTGGTTTTTCCTCCAAAAATCCGCTTCAACGCTGACTTCATGGATGCGAATGTCAAATCCGTACACGCTGTAAGTGCTAGCTGCCTACTCTTCTCCTCAAGACAAGCCGTGTCCAGGAGTTTAAAACGCTAACACAGCGTCAGGCAGGGTCATGTTGTACTTCTTCATGCGGTTGTATCTCTGCTCAAAGTCTATGATGTAGTCCGCCATGGACACCGCGCTGTCTTTGGATATCGAGTCGAAATGAGAGTACGCTTCATAAGCGCGGTCTTTTTCTTCTCTCAAGAATACCGCGTCCAGCTTTGCTAGCAAGGTTTCCATACTGTCGTCTTCGTTCAGATCGTTCGCAGGTATTTCCAAAGCGGTCTCTCTGGCTCGTCCCTCGAGCCCCAACACCACCGTGAGTGCCTGCTTCTTCTTGTCCAAGTCCGTAACAAGTTTCCAAATACTAATTTCATTCTTCCAGCACTCGTATGGTCGGGCTTCGTCAAGCTTAGGCGGTACTCTATAGTTGGAAACCATCCTCTGCTACCATAAAAAATAGCCACCGTCACGACGTAGTTCCACAAAAAGTTTTATTTCTCCCGCTCCTCCATGCGAGCAAAAACCAAACTGAACCAGAAAACAGTCTCGCAGACAGTCACCCAGACTCTCGCGATAATACATTCCCTTGCACATGAAGTTAACAGAACAGACTTCTTCTGTGATCACATGATTCTTTGGAAATCCTTTTAATATGCTGATTTGATGCTCATGGACAAAATTGTGAAAAAATTGATTGAATATATGTATAGTGAAAATGTACCAATTTTGGTTTTAGTGTACTTTCATCAAATAAACAGCCTTAAGTAATACGATTTCTTTCAAAAACATGAAAATCTTACCAGTACCAAACTTTTGTCTGTGTAAATGTATAATTTTATGTGAGCAGATCTCTTAGGTGTAACTGATGATGCTTTAAAGAACATAATGTGATGAAATGAGGATTAAATCTATGTTTAAACCTCAATTATGGAAGATTGTCAATCTTTGATTTGAATCAGATATGCTGTATTGTATTGTACTGTTAACTATTTATATAACAAATGCATCAGTACACATCAGTACAATTGAAAATTTAGATTTTTTTTTAATGTAGTTATTTTAAATTTCAGCATTTAACTATGTCCTTTGTTTAATTTGACTATAGAAAGTTATCCATTACCATCCGTCAACCAGCTAAAGGTATGTACATTAATTATGTTAATGCACATGACTTGGTAGGCCAGTAAACAAACAACAAAAAATGGGTTTGTTTGTATTAAGGTCTTACTATGGCTTCAAATTAACCATCCTATTGGACACTGAGATGAAAAGCAAAGGACAAGGTGGATCAAATACTGCAGACAATACATGCAACATCTTGGGGGAAGGAATTGGGTTGCATGCACAGTAACACCTGTCAAGGTCAAAATGATGATGAAGAAACATTTATGGACTGTCTCTCTCATGTTGAAGAATGAAGATGTGTTCCTGATGAAAGTGAATCAGACACAGAATCAGAATCTGATCCAAATTCCCTAGAAGATGATTTGGCATCCTGGGCTACTGAACACAAAATTACACATGTGGCATTGAATTCACTGCTCAACATTCTATGGCTACACAGTTTAAATCTGCCAAAAGACTTGAGGACATTGCTAGGAACTGTGCGTTTGAACCCTGAAATACAAGACAAGGCTGGTGGCCAGTATTACCATTTCGGAGTGCTGAATTCAATTGCAGAGGTGCTACATCAGAAATGTTGACATTCTGCGCAACATTCACACGTTGGAGCTTCAGGTCAGCATTGATGGTTTGCCCCTCTATAAGAGATCAGCAACACAGGTCTGGTCCATCCTAGGGACACTGCAAAACATCAAACAAGAGGAGCCAGTGACAATAGGTTTATTTTCTGGCACAAGTAAACCTACAGTACATCCCTAGCTGAGTACCTTCAAGAATTCATCTCTGAAGTAAATGAATTAGCTAAAGAATTTGAATTTGAAGGAGTGATGTTAAATTTAATACTCTCTTCGATGGTCTGCGATGCATCTGCCCGTGCATTCCTGAAAAATGTTAAAGGTCACACAGGCTATCACGGATGTGAAAAATGCACACAGGATGGTTTGTACCTAGAAAATAGAATGACATTTCCAAGAATTGACATGCCTTTAAGAACTAATGAGAGTTTCAGAAATAAGACAGATACTGATCATCATCATGGTCCATCACCTCTTGAAGAAACATCCCTAAACATGGTCTCTGGTTTCCCCCTCGACTACATGCACCTTGTGTGCCTCAGAATCATGAGACGGCTTCTTCTCTTGAAGATGGGTCCTCTGACTTGTAGGCTGTCAGGATTTCAAATAAACACATTGTCAGAAAGATGGTTAAATGCTCGGAGAAGTGTGCCCATGGAGTTTACACGGAAACCAAGTGCACTGAGAGAAATTGATAGGTGGAAAGCAACAGAGTTCAGGCAGTTTTTACTGTATACCGGACTTGACATTATGAAAGATCTCCTTAACACAGAGGTGTACAAAAATTTCTTGCTACTTTTTGTTGAAATTTTCATCCTGTGTAACAAGTTTGATTGAAGAATACTGTGATTATGCCAATGACATACTGGTTCTCTTTGTCACTCACTTTGGTCACTGTATGGTCCACAATTCTTGTCTTACAATGCACACTGCCTTGTACATCTTGCAGATGATGGGAAAAGGCATGGTGTCCTTGACAACTTCAGTAATTTCAAGTACGAGAATCACCTAAACAAACTCAAAAGACTTCTGAGGAAACCAACATGCCCTCTGAGTCAAATAATAAAAAGACTCTCAGAAATGCAAAGATGCTGCAAAAAAACTCACAAAACCAGGCCACATCTGCTCAAAAAACCACGTGACTGGTCCTCTTCCTGCATCCTTTCATGAGGCGACACTATATAAAGAGTTGAGAATAAGCCCTCACACTCTGAAATTGGATCAGGCAAACAGTCACGTTTGCATTGGCAGCAAAGTTGCTAAGCTGCAAAACATCATTTCATTAAGGGATGAAATTTATGTAGCTTACAGTACCTTCAAACACCAGGAATCCTTTTTTGACTATCCACTGCCATCCTCTACACTTGGCATTCATTTAGTGGATGACCTCTCAACAACAGTGGATTTCTGCAAGTTTGAGCAAAATTTTTCTTGTCCCCTATCACAATCAATTAGTTTCAGTTCCTCTTTTACATACAGAGTAATTCTTTATCAGCACTTTTTGTTTCATAGTTCATGCATTTCAATTACATTGTTCAAAATTAAGTTTCAATTAAGAGTTAATAAACAATACGGGTTTCAGGCTTGCAAAAAAAAAAAAAAATGACCTAATCGTGGAGTTTGAGAAAGAAGGGATTACTGGACCAGCTGCCAAGTCCTGGTATGCGGATGGCTACTCCTGGTGGCCACCATATAAAGATCTTGACAGGTTACTGAAGAGTGTTAGGACAATGGAGGCACCACAGCCAGAGAAAGGGTGGACCCGACATAGAGCAAGAGTCCGGTAAGAGCAAATGATGCTGTAAATTAAACAATGATTTTGCCCAGATTACCTGTGGTGGTCGACCGATATACCGCCAAGGCCGATTTTTCAAATATCGGCATCAGCTGATAAGTTTTTCTGCTCGGCCGATGTGTTCGAGGCGGGACTTTAATTTTGATGGCACTGAGAATGACAGTCCCAGAGCACACAATGCTCACATTCTCCCTCTTCATTGTTTGCTGTCGTCGTTTAACAGTTCTGCCTAATACAGATAGAAGTCTGTCTAATAATCAGATAGAACTTCTGAACAAATGAATTAAAAAGTATACAAAAAGTATTATAACTATTGCTTTTATATTATTAGTAACAGAAAGGCAAACATTACAATATTTTCTCATTTGCCGTCAGCATTCAGCAAATACGCATATCATTTAAACAAACCTTTAAATGACTAATGAACATTTAATTTCACAAACCTTGCAGTCGAATCCAGCTGTGAGAGCTTATGAAGGGCGCATTTGTATATTGCCTGATTGCGTGTGCTCTGCATGACAGTCGATCCGTGCGAATTGAACCCGGACAGGAGGAGAGGTCAGCTTTAGTGGAGACGCGCAATCAACTTTAAACTCGTGATTTCAAACTATGCTGATTTATGCATTTGCGCACTGTCATAATCATGTAATTTTTACTGCATGCTGCATGTAAAATGAGTGTTACCTTGGCTTAAGTTGAAAAAATATGATTCCCAATGTACACAAACTTCCCAGATTACCAAGTGCCCTGTTGGTTACAGTGTTTACTTTCTTTTTGTTTATATATTTTAAAATATTTCTTTATTTGTGAAAAATACTGAAATAGAATTATAGAATCAGGAAGTTGTCATCTGAAGTATAAGTATATTTATTTTACACTTTTATTTTTAATATAATTCAGAAATGCCGGCTCCTGCATCAGCACCTCTTGTGAATGTATGTCAGAGACTGACAGAAAAAAATTAACTGTTGAAAAAGTATTATCCTCACAACATAATTAAGGTTGAACCACTATAGTCCTTATTTCGTTTCTGGGCCTTAGTAGTAGTTACTAAGGTAGTAGTTGCATTGCTGTCTAAGCAGGATCAGAATGCTCTCGGATTTCATCAAAATTATCTTAATTTTTGTTCTGATGATGAACAAAGGTCTTACGGGTTTGGAACGACATGAGGGTGAGAAATTAATGACGTAATTAATTCTCATTTTTGGGTGAACTAACCCTTTAAGGAGAAATAAAGCATAAAATTTATTGAGCACATTTCTATGAGTATTTGCTACATCACACAAAGAGGCAATGAATGTGTGCAGTTATTCTTTTATCTTTGTTTTCCCAGAAAGAAAACAAGTCCCGATCGTATCTACTCGTCAGATGACAAGGCAGCAGAACAACCAACCATTAAAAAAAGAAAAGCTGCAAACAAAGCGTGTTCCACCTGCACCAAAGTGTTCCACCTGCACCAAAACCTCCAGCAATTCCAAAATGTAACAAAAAAGGTAATGGAAAATAATAATAATAAAAAAAAGTAATATTAATAAAAAAAAAAATGAATGCTATAAATAAAAGTACACATTACATGTTGACTCAACCAGAGGTTGAAAGTAAAATAAGTTTTTTGTTTGTTTTGTTTTTGTTTTTTTGTTCCCTGTTGAAATAAATAAATAAATGAAGATCATTATATCTACTGTGCAAATTGATAAAAAAGGACATTAAAGGCTTCTACATTGTTACAGAAAAAAACATTTTTCAAGTAAATGCTGTTTTTGTGAACTTTTGTTTATTAAAAAATCCTGGAAAAAATGTTATCATCGTTACGATTAAAAAAATATATATATATTTATTTATATATATATATATATATATATATATATATATATAAAATTTTATTTATTATTTTTAATCTTACTGGCCCAAATCTTTTGAACAGTGGTGCTGCATTGGTACAGACCACAAAAAAATATTAATATACGTAGTTGTGTTGCTATAGCTGAACACAACAACTGAATTTGGAGTACAGTACATAAATGATTATTTCTTGTTTGTTCCATGACCCTGCTGGGTTCATCACCACTTATGGCTTGAGGACTTTTAGGGGATAGGATTCTTTTAATATTTGATTAAATTAGACACATGGGGGTTATCTAGCAGCTCTAACATTGCCATTTACTTTATGATTTTATCAGGTTTTTCTTTTTCTTTTGTAAATGTGTGGGTCCTCTTTAAAAAATCTGGGCACTGGACCCTTAAAGTGTCTGCATTTAAAACAAGCATCTATTGATATTTGCAATTATGTACTGTAAATATGTTGTTGCACTCATTATCTGATTGGTTCCTTTTGTCCGTGCACTCATCATCTCTCACTCATCCTCTCTCTCTTGTGTGTCACTGCATGTGTGTAGTCTCTTGCCATGAGTAGCTCATTGCATCTGCCAATATTAAACTTTGTTTCGTCCAAGCACAATGCTTAATTGTGTGTGTGTCTGTGCGCAATGTAAAATTGTGTTTCTTTCAATCCCTCTGCTTTGTTACTTAAAATTCTGACTGTGTGTGTTTGTTTTTTAGTTATTTGAACTGTTTAGGTTAAAAATAGTTTGATTCAGAGCAAATCATTTGTATAGGGTGGTCTACCTTATTTGGTTGCATCCTGTATATATAGTATATAGCAGAATATAGAAGTGTGTTATCAGAAAAAAATGTTTAGACTTGATAATGTTTGTTGATCCTGCTCTTTCCTAGGATGCAAAATATCTGTTCCGGTTGTACATGGCTCTCAAGCAGTACAGAAGGCAGCAAGAACTGCTATCATTATTGCCAGAGAGGATCAATCTGCAGGTCTGATTTCAGTGTTTTTGGGTATCCATGTAGTATAGGTCTATGGAGTGAGTTTTTGTCATTCACTGTTATTGTGTTAAGTGTAAATGTTTGGGAGCGTGTTGCGCCAATGCAGACTCAAAAGTATGAAAATAAGAAGATAATACATTCTTAGGGGAATTCCCAGCCTATGTTTTTGTGTGTATTATGTGTTGTAGGAAACTACAGGAATGCCCATGATGTTTTGTTCAGCATGTACACTGAGCTTTAGACACAGCACATTAAAATCCCAGCAGAGATGGCCACAAACCTGAAGATCCTGCACAGCTACATAGTGGTGAAGGTGGGAAACACATTCTCACATTTGCAGAAAAATAGAAAAAATATTATAATAAAAATGAATGAATGTTTTTGCATAACATTACAAAATATCAAACCAAGTGTCATATTACTACCGCTCAAAGGTTTGGTGTGGGTCAGTTTTTTTTTGACAATTATTTTTAAAAGGTAAGAATTTTTACATTGTCACAAAAATTTCTGTTTCAAATAAATGTGGTTCTTTGGTTCTTTCTTTATCATGGTTTCCACAAAAATGTTAAAGTTAATAGCAAGAATGTTGAAATTGAAAAAATAGATGAAAATAAAAATAAAAAAAATTGATCACCAAATCAGCATACTAGAATGATTACTTGAAGGATCATGATGTGATAGTTACGTAATGGAGTAATGGCTGCTGAAATATCAGCTTTACCATCACAGGAATGGATTATTTTTTAAAACATGTTAAAAGATAAAAGTTATTTTAAATTGTAAAAATAAGTATTTGACAATGTTACTGTTTTACTGTGTTTTTATCAAATAAATGCAGTTTTGGTAAGTACAATAGATTTTCAAAAACATTTTAAACGTCTAAATGGAGGTTTACATAATTTATTTCAGTTATAAATTATAACATAATTATAATTTGCCGTAGCCCATCGTGCACCTCTCCAAAAATCTAACAGCGCGTCAATTCTACGCGGACCGCAAGCGCTGTAATTGGTCTGCTAGAACCCCTTCCTCCGTATGTACTTGAGTTTGGTATGTGTTTATAATGTGCACTTTAATATATCTTAATGTTACACCTTCTTACATAAAATAAAACAAAGCAAAGAACAAGAGTATTATCATTTATTATACTACAAAGGATTATATATCAGTAGTTGTCCGCGACAAATAATGTTGATCTGCCGTGGTACAAGTCCTTGTGGAGATTGAAAGAATGCCATATCTTCTCCTGTTCCGTTCTTGTCTTCTTTTTGTAGTTTTAAATAATGATTTAATGATTTGATATTTATTTGCCACTGTCACGGCTATAATGCTCCTCCGATGAGCCTCTTTTTCTTCGGCTTTTGCCGTGGTCTGCAGGTTACACCAGCAACATGCCCGTGGACACTGCAGACTAGCAGTTTGCATGTGTACTGCACGTTGATGCGGACAACGACACAGAAGTATAAATGAAAACTGACGCATCTCCTTCATAGTTTTTGTGGTCTCCCTGAGCATTATGCCTTTTGTAACTAACTTTGAAAGTGCTGGATCCACCTTTAATGTAGCATAAATCAGTGTGTGTGTGTTTATGGCCTACATACATTGTCCCCATCCTCACATCAGCGGTTATTGAATGTCATCGTGCTGGACTAAGGAACTCTGCCTTCAGTTTTGCCTCTATGCTGATGAGACCAGCGTATCGTAACAAGATTGATCTCAAATACAAGAAGAAGATAGAGGCCATGGTCCAGTAAGAAACACAAGGGAAATATAATAAGAATTAAATACTCCAATTAATAGCGTAGTTTATTTGCACACACACTGTTTTGCTTTAGCACAATGCTATTTCAGTGCAGTTAGGTTCTGTTTAAACCAGTGGTTCTGGACCTTTTTGACTTCAAACCCCCCGCTACGAGAGATACAAACTCAGGAAAAAAAGTCAGAATTGCGAGTTTGTATAGCATGATTCCAAGAAAAAAAATCTGAATTGCGATATCAAAGTGCAATTGTGAGAAAAAAAGAGCTCACCCTGTCCCTACTGCGGCTTCAGCCTGCCTGACTGTGAGCTGCTCTGTCCCGGCTGCAAAAACAATCTGCCCCAACGTAATCTACTGCATCACTGCACTGCCTGAACACAAGCAGATCTTGCTCCAAGGAAGAGACCTACAGCTTCAGTTCCACAGTGTAAACGTCATAGAGAACTGCCAGAAACCCAGGCCCTATTTTAACTTCCTCTCTAGGTGCTATATATATTTCATTCTTGACTTGTCTGTGACTGTAATGAGAGGAATGACAATAAACTTGACATTTTGGTGTGTATATGCAGGCGCACACAGTTATGCAGTTTGTCTGATAGATGTGTGTGTCATTATTTTCATGGTCAACACTTGGTCAAGGAGGATTGGTGTGTCTGCCCACACTGTGATTTCCCTGCTCTCTATTCGCAGTTCACTCAGTAAGTCTCATCCATCCATGGTCCATCTATCCATCCACCTATCTAGTCACCAACCCATCCATTGATTTTCTGTATTTGTATGTGTTTGTTTCAGGCTCTTAGAGACTGAGTCGGTTTTCCCCATGTGCACTGAGACTTTAAATGTCAGTGAGATGAAAAAAGTTTCGGACTGCTCCAGATATCTGCACCAGGACCAACTGGAGCACTGAGATCCAGAGGGCAAGAAAAGAGAAATGAAAGGGTAATGAAAAAAATCTTGCTGCTTTTACTTTAATGAGACCACTAATGAAACTCTTGAGTCTAATGAAATGCACCTGTTTTGCATTTTGCATAATCCTCATAAAGTTTTGGTACGTAAATTAACAATATTTTTTTTTTTTTACATGGAATTTATTTTAACATTCAATTTTCAAGTAATAGTTTACCCCAAAATGAAAATGCTGTCATCATTTACTCACTCTCATGTAATTCCAAATATGTATGATTTTCTTTCTTCTGTAGAACATAAAAGTAAGATATTTGTAAGAATGCTGGCAACCAAACAGGTTTGGTATTTGCATAAGGCGATCTGATTGGAGGACGCCAACACCTGACGTCACTCCATTAAAAGTAAACGAGAGGCGTTGAATGGGCCGTCAGAGATAACACTTTCTAACACTTATTTTTGCATAATAAATTAACATTTGAGATTACAAAGGTTTTAATATATAATATTTGTCCTATGCAGTAATTGTTCTGTTCTTTAGTTGTGTATATTTACACAACTGTAATTTGTTAACAGCCCCCTGTATTTTATTGCTTACTGATATGGAAATTCAGTGTTTAATACTCATTGTTTCGTGATTATTTTTGTGGACAAAACTAAAATAGAAGTTGTTTGTAACTGTTCCCCTTATGATTCCTGGTTTCAGATTTTTCCTGTTTACAGAATTTTAAGAAGCCAGGACTGATATTCTTTTATTGAAAATGCAAAAATATTTTGCAATCATGGTATATTTATCGTAAAATATACTTTTTTGTACAATGTAAATGTTTGTACATGTCTGTATTGTAACTAGGTGAGGTGGACAACTACCAACATTTATAATAATGAAAATGTATGAAATTCTCCCAAACCCTCCACTGTCTGCCATTGGTCAAAGAAACAGGTAGCCCCGCCCCAAACTCTTTGGCTAAGTCAATGTTGCTATGTCAACTCAAAAAGCAATGTTGAACAAATGCAGCCACAGCATTTATACTTTTGGGGAACATCAACCTATGATTGTTGTCTTGCACATTAAATTGGTAAAGAAGCAAATTACACATCAGCTTTAGTCGGAGTGATTTGTGCTGCTGTTTTATAGCTTGGCCACAAGAGTACAGCACTGCAGTGTGAGCTAATGAAAGGAGAAAGACAGTTAATCTAACCACCCAAGTGCTGACATTTATGTTGAGCTGGACTGTCCGTTCACCTTACATGTGACCTTACATTTTGTAAAATAGAGATTTAAAGTTAGTGACTTGTTTTTTTTTTTTTTTTTTTAAGTTTACCTTCACCTTACTGCTTTTGAAGTTTAGGCTAAATGTTCTGCATTTTAAATGCCTTAATGGACTAAAATAGTATAAATATGTAATTATTGGAGTTTATGAAACCTGATTTATTTGCTTTAAGATTCAAATTTGGGGATAGTTCATTTACTCACACAGAACAAAGGAAGTCATACTAGATTTGAAATGACTTGAGGGTAACACAAATAAAGATATTTTGTAGAATGTTGGTAACCAAACAGTTTTGGTGACCTTTGACTTCCATTTTATAGACAAAATAACATACTGAGACATTTCTTTTTTAATGTTTTGCAGAAGAAAGAATATCCGTACAGATTTGAAATGACATGAGGGTGAGTCTATTCCTTTGACCTGTATTATTGATCCTTACATCTTAGTTGTCTCTGTGTTGTTCGTGTGACACACACACATTTTTGAGTATGGCAAGTGAAAGCAATAAATCAGGTCAACATTCTTAGGGCACAAATGTTGTCTTATTTAATACATATTATAATGGGGGTTAAAAATACACACCCTTGCTCTGTCTTTGGACATGGCATCCAAACAGTGAGCTCCATTCTTCATTTGTAGTAGTCAAATTTGCCCAAGCAGAAGATGAATTGTGTTCCTGTCAGCCCTGGACAGATGGTGTGTGTGTGTTGTATATGTGTAGAAGGCATGTAAGCATGTCCCATATTTGGCTGAGCATCTGTCTTGTTTTGTATTATCTGAGCGGATGATGTTGTGTAATGATCACTTTTATAAGAATGATGTAATTGTATTCTTCAAAGCATAATTCACCTGTGAAACTACCACATCTGACACAAGATTGTGTGTGTGTGATAGAGGAGTGAAAGCTGATGTTTTACAGCATCTGAAATGCTGAGGTAAGTTTGTAATTCGGTAAAGACCATCATGAAGCTGTCCAGTGTGTGTGTGTGTGTGTGTGTGTGTGTGAGCGAGAGTTTGTGTGGGTCTCCTCTGCAGCGTGCTGGCGTTGTGCCACACTGGGAACAGAATGCTTCACATATTCTGAAACACAATTGTATTGTTTTATTTCCCAGTTATGCTGCATTTGTACTGGGTTCTCTCACACACCTATGCCCCAAAATTTTATATGTCATTAATTTATGTATGTATAGAGAGAAAATAAGATGAGTTTTATTTATTTATTTATTTATTTAGTGTATCTTATATTATTATACATAAATCTATCAATAATATATTTAAAAAATATTATTGAAATAATATTTTCTATATAGAGAGAGACAGAGGTGATTTATGTATGACTGGTACACACACACACACACACAGTCATTATACCTCATGTTTATACATAAATATATAATTTATATGCTATTACTTTATGTGTGTATGTGTGTGTGTGTGTAATATATATATATATATATATATATATATATATATATTATATATATATATATATATATATATATATATATATATATATATAGTATATTAGAGAGAATAAGATTGCATTATTTGATCAGTATATTGTTTATACATAAATATATCAATAATAATATATGTGTGTGTGTGTGTGTGTGTGTACACACACAAACATGATACATGGTTATATGCATGAAAAAACATTGAATTATATTTAATCAGTATATTCTATTTTAGATATAATTTAATATTTAAATAAGAATTATATTTTTCTCTATAAAGAGAGGGAATAAGATGATTTATTTCTGACCAGTATATCATATATATTTTTACATAATTATATCATACATTTTAAATAAATTGATGATATATGTAAATATAATTCATCTTATTATCAGTGTACCTTCATATTGTTTGTGTGAAACTTATTCTCTCTTATTCCCATTCTCACATGGGATCATTTATCTTTCCTGCCACTTTCTCTCTCTCTCTCTCTCTCTCTCTCTCTCACACACACACACACACACACACACGAGCCCATCCCATGCCCTCATTTAGTTCTGTGGGCTCAGTGTAAATCTGTTAAGAGAGCGGGCTGCGATTTAATGTGACACAAAGGACAAATCGAGGTGAGGAGGAGCTGTTCACAAAATCACTAACATCTCGTGAATTTCTTGAGCATCTCTCGCTTAATATAATCAGAGAGGGCTGCATTCGCTCTTTTGCTCTTTATGTGCTTCTAATAGCTTTAATTTGTTCAACTCTTGATTTTGCATAATACAGTTCCTTTATATCTTCAGAATCACTTGATGGTAGGCTATAGTAGCACAGTAGGTTTCGTAAGTTCAGTCCAGGCGGAGAAAGTGACGCCGGTGCGGGACAGCGCGTGCTTCATCACGCGAGAGCACAGCAGCAGCCCCACTGCAGCGGGACAGGTGCATCCACGCGCAATCCATCACACACACCGAAACTGAGCCCGAGTGTGGATGTACATACAGTGACAGACATGTGTGTTTGAGCGGGGGACACTAATATCAGCTGTTTTCTTCATGAGGTGAGGAAACGTGTCTTTGTACTGTAACATGTACAGATGAGATGATCTCACTGACGCGGTTTTTTCGGTTCAACATGATTTCACAAGTTCTCAGAGTGAGTTATTACGAGTGTCTCTCTATTTTATCTTGTTGTATTCGTCTGCGCCGGGAGGTGTGGAAGTGTTTTGCGGTGAGACGAGTGTTCTCTCGTGTTTCCACTGCGGATCTCTAGTGCTGGATTCGGTCCCGGGGGGCTTTCAGTCCGCCGCTGGAGAGAGAGCTTTTATTAGCGTTAGGCTAATTAATCTGCACATTATAAGGACTGATCAAGCGAGTATCAAGTTGTTCCAGGGGTTTTGTAAAAGATTGTGTTAATGAGTTTAAGCAAGACACATTTCTCCGATTATACTCCTCTAAACCAAACACTTTAATAGGCCTGTATGCAGTGCTGGGCTAGTTACGCACAATTGTAATATATTACTCATTACTAGTTACCTTTCAAAAGTAATATTATTACTTTATGGCAACAGTAATTAGTTACACTACTAGTTACATTTCTTTCTTTCTTACAGTGTTCAGAACATCTTTTCTCCTAACAAAATCAATGTAATGGCAATATTCCCATCCACTGAATGTAAGCTTTTTTCATAATCCATATCCCTGCTGCACCGGTGACTTCATGTGCCTGTGTGAGTTGTGAAAATTATAAAAATAAATCTAGAAATTATTAGATTATTGCACTTCAAATCAATAGGGGTTGAGGCATCGAAGGTAACTAGCTGTTTTACGGATAGTAACTGTAATATTATTACTGAAATTTTATTAGTAATTAGTTACACTACTAGTTACTGCAAAAAAGTAATTTTATTACTGTAACTAGATACTACTAACTAGTTACTGCCCAACACTGCCTGTATGTATATTACAAGCATGTAGTTCAAATCTAGTTGTAGTTATCTATCTATCTATCTATCTATCTATCTATCTATCTATCTATCTATCTATCTAAGCTGAAAAGCTTTAATGGGCAATTGAATTTTTCATTGTGACAACCAAGACCATAAAAACTATGACAACCTGCCCCCCTGTTTCTATTTTCCTGGGAAATCACAATCAAAATATTCAATAGTTCAACAACTAGCATTGGTCTCCTACATGAAAATAAATGACTATATTTGTGGGAGAAATATAATACAGTGCAAGCCATACAGTACGTTTCCCTAGTAGTTTATATTTATTTATTTTAAAGCTTTCTGAGAAATTTCTGAATTTGTCTTGTTCCTCACTTTCTATTCAACCCTGCTATGCTGTTACATTTCCATCTTTAAAAACATGCGTTGATCTTTTGTACATCACACATAATGCGTGATATCGTTTTATGTCTGTTAAGCATTAACTTGTTCAAATGAAATCAATTAAGGAAGAGTTTCCTTAAAATGAAAATTTGCTGAAAATGTACTTACCCTCAAGCCATCCAAGATGTAGGTGTGTTTGATGATTACATCACTTGCTTACCAATGGATCATCTGTAGTGAATGGGTGCCATCAGAATGAGAGTCCAAACAGTCCAAACATAACAATCATCCATAAGTAAACCAAATGACTCCAGTCCATCAATTAACATCTCGTAAAGAGAAAAGCTGCATGTTTTTACTAGAGGAAGCATTACTAAGGATTATGGACTCATTTTGGCCAGAAGCAACAAGTTAAAATGCACTAATAATGGATGGATTTGTTTCTCACAAACACACAGCTTTTCACTTTAAAAGATGATAATTGATGACCTGGAGTCATATTGTGATATTATTTTTATCAGCTGTTTGGACATTCATTCTGACGGCACCCATTTACTGCAGAGGATTCATTAGTGAGCAAGTGATGTAATGCTACACAAATTCATCTACATCTTGAATGGCCTTAGTAACTTTTAGTCTAATTTTCATTATTGGGTGAACAAAAAAATAAATAAATAAACATCTTTATATTCCTTTATTCCAGATTTGACCTGATGTTTTATGTTTTGGTGGCATTCATGTAATAGTTAAATTAATGCCACCGTTACATTCAAAAGTGTTTTTGCTGACTAATGTGTCTGTGTGAGTTGCAGGTGTGCAGTCATGGTTCTCAAAGGGCTGATCTTGTTGTTGCTGTTGGTACAGTTCTCTGCAGAGAGCACTGCCAAAGAAGGAGGCAAACACAAGAAGGGGAAAAAGGGCAAGCAAGTCATCTGTCCCTCGTAAGTCTCCCAGGCAGTTACACACATATGTGTGCTGATTCCATTATCTTTTAAGGTTGCCAAGGATGCATGGATGTCAGTCATGAAGAATTACAGTGTGCTGTTAAGCAGAGTGAAAGGCTGGCGATAAATTTTGGAGCCTGCCAGACTGTATGGTTCAGTTAGCACTGGTCCAGGACCAGCTGTGTCCTTGTTAACACTCTCTGTTGCATACTAACAGATCCAGTTAAACTGGCCTTAGGCCATAGACAGGGCCAGTGGTCCAAATGTTTCCTGATAGCAGACATTATTCCAGATAGGGCTGGGTGGTATACCGAGTTTGTACGATATATTGATATGTTTTTATAAGCGGTACGGTATGAGGCAATACTGTTTATATCGATACAGGCCTACAGTACTTTGTTATGAGCGCATCTGAAAAATATCTAGCGGAGAAAGTGCATAATCCAATTTGTTCTAAATATGTGGCAAGCTTTCGTAAGTAGTATAGTTTATAGTTTTGTATAGTTTAAACTATACAACTCGCGCTGTTTAATGTGTCTGAGATGTGCTGTTTTCCTAATTGCTTAACTTAAATTTCACAGGTATATTCTCCATCTGCAAATGTTAGAAAGCCATAGAAATATTTCCATTTTGCTGTCAGAAATGCATGCACAACTCACAAGGCTTCTGCTTTGCTATTCTCCGCTAAACTTCACAGACTTCACTGAACAAGCGATGGAATAGGAGCGCAATAATTCTGACTAAAACATACATTTTGCTGAAATATATGTAGTTGGACAATAAATGTGACATGTAGAATTTTAAACCTACAAGTAAGTGTATTTGTATGATAGCACTAACTGTAAAGTAGCCTTTTTACTCAGTTAGTCTGTGCTTTTTTATTATTTTTAGTTTAGTGAATTTAACTTCTGCTTTAAAAGCGTTATTTTTGTTTTTAGATTGCAATGTTACAATGTTAGAAAATAATGTGATTTTAATACCTTTTTTTTTGCACATAACATATATGCCTATATGGTTACATTCACTTTATTTATTTTTTCATAGCCTTTAATATGCATTGTTTTTTTTGGCAATATTAGGCAGGATGTAATATATATATATATGTAAAATACAGATTTTTTAAATCCAAATACAAAAGCATAGAAAATACCGAAGTATATACGTATACTGCAAATCAGTCAAAAAATACAGAGATATGAAATTTTGATCATATCGCCCAGCCCTAATTCCAGAAGAATGATGTGTTGAATAGTTCTTGAATCTGAAAAGGCTTTGACTCTTTGCCAGGGCAAGTTATGTCCTAATATGACTTTGATAAGTGATGTACTGCCAGTATAGTGTGCGTGTGTCTGTTTTGACATTGCCAGTCAGTTATCAGCAGAGGACTTGGACAGAGTCCCAGCCAACTCAACCAGCAACATACTGAACCGCTTGTTGATGACCTATGATTCACGAATACGACCAAACTTCCAAGGTACTGAGATTTCAGTTTACTACTTTCATTTTCCTTTCTAAATAAACCATGTTAATAGTGGTTGAATAACCAAAATGATTTACTGAAAAATACACAAAAATATTAAACAATTACATTAATTTACGTCAGAAAAAATATAATCACATTAAGAATCAGAATGAGCTTTATTGCCAAGTATATTTACACATACGAGGAACTTGGTTTAGTGACAAAAGCTCCACAGTGCAACAGAATGACAGTGCCAAGACAAGACACAGATAATAAAAAGAATAATATACAAATATACAAAATAGACAATGTACAAAATAGCAAAAACAATATATAAAATAGATAATTTTGTATGTACAGGTATGTTATGTGCAAATTTGAAATGTAAATATGTATTTTATATAAATAAATGTATGATAGTGTTGTGTGTTCCACATTTTATTGTCAAGTGTTCATGAGATGGATTGCCTGAGGGAAGAAACTGTTCCTGTGCCTGGCCATTCTGGTGCTCAGTGCTCTGTAGCGTCGACCAGATGGCAACAGTTCAAAGAGGGAGTGTGCTGGATGTGAGGGCTCCAGAGTGATTTTGCCAGCCCTGTTCAGCAACTGTTCAGCAGCTCCTGTGGCAGGTTGAATTTCCTCAGTTGGCAAAGGAAATACAGCCTCTGTTGGGCCTTTTTAACAATGTGAATGTCCCACTTCAGGTCCTGAGAGATGGTGTTGACCAGGAACCTGAATGACTCAACTGTGATTACAGTTCTGTCTATGATCCTGAGTAGGGGGAGTGCAGGGGGGTTTCTCCTGAAGTCCACGATCATCTCCACTGTTTTGAGTGTTTTGAGCTCCAGGATGTTAAGACTGCATCAGACAGCTCTTTTACCTCCTGTCTGTAAGCAGACTCGTCACCATCCTGAATGAAGCTGATAAGTGTGGTGTCATCTGCAAACTTTAGGAGCTTGACAGAGGGGTTTTTAGATGTGCAGTCATTGGTGTAGAGAGAGAAGAGCAGTGGGGAGAGGACGCAACCCTGGGGGGCACCAGTGCTGATTGTACGGGTGCTGGATGAGAATTTCCCAGCTTTACTAGATGCTGCCTATCTGTCAGGAAGCTGGTGATCCACTGACAGACAGAAGTGGGCACGGATAGCTGAGTTAGTTTGGGCAGAAGGAGGTTTGGAATATTAGTGTTGAAAGCTGAGCTGAAGTCCACAAACAGGATTCTCACATCCCTGGTCTGTTTAGATGTTGCAGGATGTAATGCAGTCCCATGTTGACTGTATCATCCACAGACCTGTTTGCTCAGTAAGTAAAATGTAGGGGGTCCAGTTCAGATAAGCCAACACCAAGTTTTCAAATGACTTCATGGCCACAGACATTAGAGCTACAGGTCTGTAGTCATTATAGTTGTGGGGAAGTCGTGGCCTAATGGTTAGAGAGTTTGAATCCTAACCCTAAGGTTGTGGGTTCGAGTCTCGGGCCGGCAATACCACGAATGAGGTGCCCTTGAGCAAGGCACCGAACCACCAACTGCTCCCCGGGCGCCGCAGCATAAATGGCTGCCCACTGCTCCGGGTGTGTGTTCATGGTGTGTGTGTGTTCACTGCTGTGTGTGTGTGCACTTTGGATGGGTTAAATGCAGAGCACGAATTCTGAGTATGGGTCACTATACTTGGCTGTATGTCAAGTCACTTCACTTAAGTCCTGTAATTTTGGGTTTTTTTGGGACGGGGGTGATGTTGGAGCGTTTGACGCAGGAAGGGACTTCACAACTCCAATGATCTGTTGAAGATCTGTGAAAAGTTATTCTGGTTTTCAGACAGGCTGGTGCGATACCGTCTGGGCCTGGTGCCTTTCTTCTCTTGTTGTTTCTGAAGACCTGAAGCACATCATTTTCACTGATCTGAAGTGCAGGAGTGGGGGAGAGGGGGGTAGCTGGAGGTGTTAACATTGGTTTTATAAACCTGCAATACAACTCGTTTAGATTGTCTGCCAGTTGTTGATTCTCCACACTGCTGGAAGATGGTGTCTTGTAGTTGGGTATGTCTTTCAGGCCTTTCCACATAATTCCTCTTTACCACTCTGATCTCCTTTTCCAGTGTGTATTTGGCCTATTACTCTAAGACTCTGTCCCCATTCTTTTAAGCATCTTTTTTGGCCTGACGGAGCTGTCTGAGTTTTGGAGTAAATCATGGTTTGTCATCGTTTAATGTTAAATAAGTCCTGGTAGGAATGAGGGCTGCACGATTAATCGCATGCATTTGTCATGCGTGTCCCCTCAGTAAAGCCGGTTCCGTGATTAGCGGTAAATGTCTGTCACCTGTTTTCAAACGGGAGCGGCAGTTAATACACAGAGCCGTAATTCACTGACAAGCTACGCAATATTCTGTTCATAATTGAGATTAATCACATTCGATTATGAACACGATATTGCGTAGCTTGTCAGTGAACTACGGCTCTGTGTATGAACTCCCGGTGCATTTGAAAACAGGTGACGGATATTTACCGCTAATCTCTTCATTATAGATATTTAGCATTTTGTGAGTGGGAGTAATCCGCGCCATCCTCACTGTTTTGGTAGGAATGCACATGTCTTCACGGAAACTAATATAGGATGTTACAGTCTCTGTGAGCTCATCCAGATCGTTGGTAGCAACTTCAAAAACACTCCAATCAGTGCAGTCGAAACAGGCTTGTAAATCCTGCTCTGTTTCATTAGTCCATCTCTTTATAGTCCTTAATACAGGTTTAGCTGATTTCAGTTTCTGCCTGTAGGTCAGTATAAGATGAACCAAACAGTGATCGTGGAGCCCCAAAGCTGCCCATGGGACAGAGTGATATGGATCCTTTATTGTGGTATAAAGGTGATCTGATATATTGCTGTCTCTGGTGGGACGGTACGTGCTGTCTGTATTTTGGTAGTTCACAGGAGAGATTTGCTTTATTATAGTCCCCAAGAATGACTATAACGGTTGAGTCTGGGTGTTGTTGTTCTGTATCAGTGATTTGATAAGTGAGTTTCTGTAAAGCCAGGCTTACATGTGCTTGCGGAGGAATGTAAACACTCACGAGAATGAACAAAGAAAACTTCCACGGTGAATAGAAAGGTTTACAGTAAATGAAGACTGCTTCTAGATCAGGACAGCATATATTCTTTAACGCTGTTACATCTGTGCACCACCTTTCATTGATGTAAAAGCATGTCCTGCCGCCACGCGATTTCCCTGCTGATTCTGTGTCATGATCTGTCTGAACAGCTGGAAGCTGTTTCCGACTCCTCTGTCTGGAATGGCGTCATTTAGCCAGGTTTCCATGAAACACAGAGCAGCAGAGTTTGAAAAATCCTTATTTGTCTGGGAGAGCAGAAGTTTATCTATTTTTTTGGATAGAGACCAGAGATTCACCAGATGGATGATAGGTAGCGTCGTTCGAAATCCGCGCTGTCTAAGCTTAACGAACGTGCCTGCTCGTTCCCGTCTACGCATCATGAAGCATTTCATTTATTTTATTAACACATTAAATAAAAAATTAAAAATATTGCTAACACTTTACAGTGAGGTTAAATTGGTAACAATAACTGTAACTATAAATGTGAAATATAAAATAACAATATAGGTATAGCACTAGGTATTGCAATTATATATGCAATAGGTACAATTATAACAATTATAAATATTTTTATAGCATATATTATTAAACTATAGGTAAATGTCTACATATACTAATATATTTTACTAATATATATGAAATATTAATTATGAATGAACACAAATTACCAAAGAGCAATCTTATATATGTAAACATTTTACATAGCTTGATTAAAAAAAACAATTATTATTATTATTCATTTTATTATTAATGTTAATAAATTGAACCTTGTGAAGTGCTACCAAAATATGGGTTATGTTAACCAATTTAGGCATTACTTGTATATATAGTGGTGGCCAAAATAATTAGAACAGCCAGTGCTGCACACAGAGATCTGATCTCATCATCATCCAGTCTGTCTGGAATGACATGAAGAAACAGAACAAACTGATACAGACTAAATCCAGAAGAAATGTGGCAACATCTTCAAGATGCTTCAAGAGACCTACCTGCAAAGTTACAGTGATTTTAAAGGGGTCATATGATGCGATTTAAATTTTTCCTTTCTCTTTGGAGTGTTACAAGCTCTTAATGGATAAAGAAGATCTGTAAAGTTGCAAAGACTAAAGTCTCAAATCCAAAGAAATATTCTTTATAAATGTTAAGACTTGTCCACGCCCTCCTAAAACGCCTGGTTTAAAAATGCCCCCACATGTCTACATCACTGTGTGGTAAGATTTGCATAACACCGTCCAAATGTTCAAGCAAAGAAAGAAGGCATAACTTTTTTGTTGTGAAAGTGAAACTACTTTATTTGGCCTTCCAAAAGAGGACAATATCCGATTAGTCATGCCTAGAGCTGATCTGTGCTGGTCGCTGAGGAAATACAGTCCAGCCCGGGGTCATCACATGTGGTTGCCGCAACCCCGCCGGCCATTCCTCACTCAAGCCTGGGGCAATTCCAACTTTGCAAGGACAGTCTGGCGCTTCTGACTCACAGCCTGTAAATTTTTTAAAGTTAAAGAATTTGCCACTGATTCAAATGCAAGTTTTGAGCAGTGTAGATTAGAATAGCGCTTGTTGTTTGTCATTTCACCGATCACAAATGCAGACATGGTTTTATGTTTGCAACGCATAAATAAGTCATTATAATCAGTAATTATGTCCCCACTGGATGCAACAAATGCCTTGTTTGTAATGGGTTTTATTGGTTTTGTCTGCTCGTGCCGGCAGACGGCATCACAGTATGTTAAAGGGATACTCCATCCCAAAATGAAAATTTTGTCATTAATCACTTACCCCCATGTCGTTACAAACCCGTAAAAGCTTCGTTCGTCTTCGAACACAATTTAAGATATTTTGGATGAAAACCGGGAGGCCTGTGACTGTTCCATAGATTGCCAAGTAAATAACAGTGTCAAGTATGGAGGAATTATTTGGTCAGATTATAAACTAAAAGTCTAAAACTAAAAGTCTTAAACCAAAACTAAAAATCTAAATTTGAAACTTAAAGTCCAAGTCAAAAATTAATTTGGTATTTAGGATTGGGCATTATTTATTTAGGATTGGGCATTTTCTATTTAGGGTTGGGCATTTGGTTATTTAGCCATTTAGGATTTAGGATCGGGCATTTGGGGATTTAGGATTGGGCATTTAATCATTTAGCCATTTAGGATTGAGGATTGGGCATTTGACGATTGAGGATTGAGGAGAGTGTATGCAAATTAGGAGGCGTGGCCCCAAATACTGGAGGCTGGGTTTGAAATGGCTGGTGCGCAGAGGAACCTTATGGACAGCAGAGGGAGCTCCCAGTGCTAAGGAGCACACTGTAATGAAGCCAAACAGAGCGAGTGAGCGGCTTGAGCAAGGACTGTGTGATAACTTCAACTTAATGACAGCTTTGTAACATTTGTGGCCTCAAACCGAGCGTACAACTGATGCTTGCGCGCACGGTAAATCACCTCCGCAAGATGAAAACAAAATCGCACGTTATTAAACGGGAGCCCGCGAGCTCATTTCAAACTCTCGCGCGTGCGTGACATGTTCTTTGCGCGCAATACAAGCCCTCGCGCTCGCATGATCATTCCCCAGCTGCTCGCGCTCGATCTTCTCAACTGCTCTCTCGAACGCTTTTATTTTCGCCACGACTGACAAAAATAAAAGTGTTCGAGCGAGCAGGTGAGAAGATCGAGCGCGAGCAGCTGGGGAATGATCATGCGCGCGAGGGGGTTTGTATTGCGCGCAAATGGGCATTTCGGTTCTTTTTAGTGAGCCGGCTCGTTTGACTCAGCTCACTGAAAAGAGCCGGCTCTTTTGGCTCACAAACGGCTCTTTAAAACACTATGATAGGTGTGAAAACAATTCTAGTAAATTATTAAATGAAATCAAACTCACAATGTCTCACAATTTCTTTACAAATGCATTGATTTGTTATGAAAAAAAGAATGCTATTAAACATTTGCATTTAAATTACAACTTTTTAATGTATAGAAACAACAACATTACAAAACAAATACAATCTGAATCTGAACAACATAATAGGACCCATATTAAAGAAAAATAAATAACTGAAAGGATTAAACTGGTCCCTCTTTTTTGGCATGTTATATAACCAGCATGAACTATCTCACTAGTTATGTTTTGTATAACTAGGATGAACACACACACACACACACACAATGCTGATCATATTTTTATTTTATGATAGATTTGCATTCAGAAATGCAAGCTGCCTTACTTTCGAGGGGCTGATGCGGTTTCTTCTCCGAGTTTGACACTGTGTGTGTGGTGTGTGTGTGATGGCCCGGCCTTTCCCTCATGCCATATAATTGGTTGACACCTCGTGTATGATTGACAAGAAACAGAATGTGAGGCTGTTCAGACGAATATGTGCGCCTTTAGGCCTATATAATATTTTTTTTTGTTCTTTGAATTAGTCAATTATTTTAAATAAAATAAAATGCATCCATTATTTCATTATTACATAATGATTTAATTTCTATAGGTTATATATATATTTTTTTTATAAAAACAATCTCCCCTCCATAAACTACAACCAAACCACCCATCACAACAAAGAACCAAATACCCAACACTAAAAATAACATGTCACGCGCGCGCGAGAGTTTGAAATGAGCTCGCGGGCTCCCGTTTCCTCGCGTGCGATTTTGTTTTCATCTCGCGGAGGTGATTTACCGCGCGCGCAAGCATCAGTTGTACGCTCGGTTGGAGGCCACAAATGTTACAAAGCTGTCATTAAGTTGAAGTTATCACACAGTCCTCGCTCAAGCCGCTCACTCGCTCTGGTTTGGCTTCATTACAGTGTGCTCCTTAGCACTGGGAGCTCCCTCTGCTGTCCATAAGGTGCCCCTGCGCACCAGCCATTTCAAACCCAGCCTCCAGTATTTGGGCCACGCCTCCTAATTTGCATACACTCCTCAATCCTCAATCCTCAAATGCCCAATCCTCAATCTTCAAATGCCCAATCCTCAATCCTAAATGGCTAAATGATTAAATGCCCAATCCTAAATACCAAATTCCCAATCCTAAATCCCCAAATGCCCAATCCTAAATCCTAAATGGCTAAATGACCAAATGCCCAACCCTAAATAGAAAATGCCCAATCCTAAATACAAAATGCCCAATCCTAAATACAAAATGCCCAATCCTAAATACCAAATGCCCAATCCTAAATACCAAATTAATTTTTGACTTGGACTTTAAGTTTCAAATTTAGATTTTTAGTTTTGGTTTAAGACTTTTAGTTTTAGACTTTTAAATTAAAATCCAACAAAATAATTCCAACGCATTCAAGGTCCAGAAAAGGTATGAAAGTCGTTGCGCTGTTTTCTTTCAAATCAAAGCTAAATACACGTAGAAACAACACATCCTTGTGGCACGGATGATACAGAAGAGCATACGCAGCATACGGTGATATGGAGAGACACAAAGGAGACTTAGACAATGTAATTGTTGAATAAAGGCGTTATTTTTGTGTTCTCTTCGCTTACAAAAAGTGTTCCCATCGCTTCATATAACCCAGATTGCATGTCTGATGGCACATGGAGTATTCTGACAATGACTTTCATAGCTTTTCTGGACGTTGACACTGTTATTTACCTGGCAGTCTATGGGACAGTCACAGGCCTCCCGGTTTTCATCCAAAATATCTTAAATTGTGTTCCGAAGACGAACAAAGCTTTTACACATCGTTTTTCATGTAGCTTTGCAGGCAGCGTTCTTGAAGCATCTTGGAGACGTTCCCATAGTTCTTCTGGATTGAGTCTGTCTCAGTTTGTTCTGTTTCTTCATGTCATGCCAAACAGACTGGATATCACCGGCACCCCGTCCTAAATCGCCGCCCTTCACCAGGCTCCCGATTATATATATATATTGTGGCGAGTCAGCTGCCTCCTCCCTGATAATCACCGGCACCCCGTCCTAAATCGCCGCCCTTCACCAGGCTCCCGATAGGAGTGGGTGTGGGAGAGAGGAGGGGCGCTGGACGAGTCAGGGCTGGCGGCGTGTGATGGGGCACACCTGAAGGGAATGGAGCCTCATCACCGCCGCTGTTTAAAAGCCCAACGCGCCTCTCCTCGGGAGACCGGTCTCTTCCCCGTGCATGCACACTGGTGTCCTCGTGGGTCCAGGAAGGGTGCGTTGAGGGACTCCCGTGCCACCAGAGACGTGAGCTGCCGGACCCGCGGTCCGGTCGGGAACCGCACCCGTCTACACGGCCGTCGGGCCAGGATGCCGGGCCGTCCATCCCCTGCAAGCGCCGCGGCCAGCGAGGAGGATGAAGCCGCTAGAAGAAGCCGCCGCCCCTCGCGCCCCGGACCGAAGAGGGGAGCGCGTGCGGCCGCCGGACTCCGCCCCTTACCTGGACCCTTCCCTCCGTGAACACTGCCAGACCCCCACTAACCCCGCAGCACGACGAGGACACCAGATTCCCTGTTGTTTTGGACACTGTTCCCCTTTTGGACACTTTATTCCCTCTCTTTTTGGTTTTTTCTGTTAAATAAAAACCTCTCCGAGGCCTGACGCCACGCCCACTGTGTCTGTCGTTGGCTCGTCCCGTCACAGTGGTGGAGAATGCGGGCAAGGCGGAGCCTAGACAGCGCAGTTGGGAAACACCTGATGACGTCACTCCCTCTCGTTTGCAAAAGTGCGCGTACCCGGACTGGGACGGAGAAAAGAAGAAACGGAGGAGACGGCCTCCCAACCACACAAAGGGGTAAGTGACTTCTCTTTTACGGTCATTTTACCCTGTGGTTGGTTGAGGCTGTCGACTAACTCCCGTTTCCTCTGTCCCTGTTCCGGCGCACTGCGAGAGGGAGGACTGCCCGGAGAGGAATCCCCACCCCGCCCACTCCGACCGTATGGGGCCTGGTTGAGGAAGGTAGCACTCCCGTGTGGGCTGCGCCCTGAGGACGGGGATGTCGCTTGGGGGGGGGAATGTGACGAGTCAGCTGCCTCCTCCCGGATAATCACCGGCACCCCGTCCTAAATCGCCGCCCTTCACCAGGCTCCCGATAGGAGTGGGTGTGGGAGAGAGGAGGGGCGCTGGACGAGTCAGGGCTGGCGGCGTGTGATGGGGCACACCTGAAGGAAATGGAGCCTCATCACCGCCGCTGTTTAAAAGCCCAACGCGCCTCTCCTCGGGAGACCGGTCTCTTTCCCCGTGCATGCACACTGGTGTCCTCGTGGGTCCAGGAAGGGTGCGTTGAGGGACTCCCGCGCCACCAGAGACGTGAGCTGCCGGACCCGCGGTCCGGTCGAGAACCGCACCCGTCTACACGGCCGTCGGGCCAGGATGCCGGGCCGTCCATCCCCTGCAAGCGCCGCGGCCAGCGAGGAGGATGAAGCCGCTAGAAGAAGCCGCCGCCCCTCGCGCCCCGGACCGAAGAGGGGAGCGCGTGCGGCCGCCGGACTCCGCCCCTTACCTGGACCCTTCCCTCCGTGAACACTGCCAGACCCCCACGAACCCCGCAGCACGACGAGGACACCAGATTCCCTGTTGTTTTGGACACTCTTCCCCTTTTGGACACTTTATTCCCTCTCTTTTTGGTTTTTCTGTTAAAAAAAAACCTCTCCGAGGCCTGACGCCACGCCCACTGTGTCTGTCGTTGGCCCCGTCCCGTCACAATATATATATATATATATATATATATATATATATATATATATATATATGTGTAAGATTAATAATATTTTAATATATTGATTAATTAGATTTAATATATCAATATTTAAGATATATGTATGATAAATCTATGTAGAAACTGTACAAGATATGGTCACGGTCAAATGTAGTTAGCAACGCAAAAGGTTGTGGGTTCAATTCCCAGGGAACACTTGTTAGGTAAAAAAAAAATGTTAGCCTAAATCCACTGTAAGTTGCTTTGGATAAAAGTGTCTAAATGTACTGTAAATGTAATGTAAATATTATATTCTAATAACTATACTAGAAAAAATACATTTTATTACAATTTATATAGAAATATATTAAATATATTTTTGACATATTTTAAACAGAATAGACTGATCAAATATAATTCAATTTCTGTTTTTCATATATATACACACACATACTTGTACGTGCGCACCCACAAGCACACACATAAATATATACATAAGCTTTTTAGTATTCGTGTCATTCTGATTATCAAACCACTCAGACCTCTAGCAAGTTCATAAAACAGCTATAAAATTCAATGCTTGCTCTTTTTTCACAAAAAAGTCACAAAAAACATAATGGATGACCTCATTAGAATGATAATTTAATCACAGTGTCAGAGAAAGGCAGATGTGTATTGTACAAAGTAATTGGAAACTCTCTTCCGTTGTGCTGCTGAGGATCACAAGACCCTGTGGAATTAGAATGTGTCATTCTGAACCCAGTGGAATAAGAATATGTCAGAACGAAACTCCATTAGATCAATGGGCATCTGCTACAGTCCTGAGTTCTCACATCCAACAGAGCATAAAATATGCTTACATTTTAGAGTATTTATTTTGCACTTGTCCATGTCCATGATTATATTCAAAGGCATGCTATCATGTGTTTGCAGGTATCCCAGTGGAGGATAAGGTGAACATCTTCATCAACAGCTTTGGGTCAATCCAGGAGACCACAATGGTTTGTAAAACAATATTAGTTATATATGTCTGTAATTTACTATCCATTTATTCTACCCGCCTAACTGTTTTTACATATCTTTTCTTTGCATATTTTTTGTTTCGTATTAGTCATTTATGCACACAATCTTGTTAAATGTTGTATGTCTGATTGATTTCAAATATATTTATCTATTTTTATACTATGTTGTACCAAGACAAGTTTTATTATTTATTTCCAGGATTACCGTATTAATATATTCCTGCGCCAGCGCTGGAATGACCCACGACTACGGTTGCCAGCTGATTTTAAGTCGGATGCATTGACCGTTGATCCAAAAATGTTCCAGTGCCTGTGGAAACCAGATCTGTTTTTCGCCAATGAAAAAAATGCTAATTTTCACGACGTTACACAGGAAAACATACTCCTGTTCATTTTCCGCAATGGAGACGTCCTCATCAGTATGAGGTAATCCATGGCCAGATATTGGTTAGTTTTGTAAAAAAAAAAAAAACATTTAAATAACTTTTCACATGGTAGTAAAATGTACTGCTTTGCTGTGTAGTGCAAATATGCAAACATACTGAAATATGCATTATACTGTATGGAAATACAATTATTTTGCTGTTTTGGTTAATAAGCCACAAGAGACCTGCATTATTACATATAGGGGTTGTTCATATTCTGGATGTTCTAGATAAAAATGATGCATAATGCAGTTTATTGTTTCAAGCAATATGATAATAAACACCAAACTTCAGTTTATAGTTTTCCCTAAATTATTTCCTATTAATAATATTAATCTGAATAATCAATTTATCCACCATGTAATATAGTTCATGAGGCTGTTTACAGTAGCCAAGCAACATAGTAGTCCATTAGCATCAAATCATAATATTAAAATGATTTCTGAAGAATCATGTGACACTGAAGACTGGAGTAATGGCTGCTGAATAGTTCAGCTTTGCTATCACAGGAATTAATAATATATTAAAATAGAAACCAGTTATGTTAAATTGCAGTATTGCTCTTTTTACTGTATTTTTAATCAAACAAATGCCGCATTGGTCAGTATATAAGACTTTAACATTAAAAAGTCTTACCGACCCTACACTTTTGAATGGTAGTGTAGATGAATGACATTGCTGCATTTTGTGATTAAATTTTAAAGTAAGTCAGGCTTCCCAAGCAGTCTTAAAATAGTCACCATCCTTGGAATTTTTGATCATATAGGTTCACTTTCAAATCTTATAATCTAATCTCTTTATGAGGTTTCAGAAATTTAGAGTTTTGTATCAAAGAATATCAGTACTTGATGCATTATTCACCAGATGGTTTGCAGTAGATTAAAATTAGCCCTAAACATTATTTGTAGCTATATAAATAGATTAATATGAAGAAAACTGTTCATACTGCTTTTATAATAGAAACATAAAAGGGTGTCGCGTTTCAATTTCAAGTTTTTAAAATGCTATTTCCCTCCATTTCAAATCTGGCCCTGGAGTTTATTTATTTCACAGATATGAAATGCTTATTGCACCTCTGGCAATGTGTCCTTGTTACGTTAGCTTCGCTGAGAGAGCTGTTGAAATGATTCTTCTCGTATTCACATTTATCATTTGACACTTTTTCACTATATATTTTTCTTGTTGTTTTTCTTGCTATTTATTCTGTTCTGATTCTTAACCGCAGCATATTTAGATAGCAGGATGTTTGAAGCTATGGCTGTTTGCTCAAGCTGAAAGGGTCTTTGTGGCATCTTTGCTTTTCCATGTGTGAGAGAATCTCACCCCACAGCCTTCTTACTACTCTCTCTCTCTCTTTCTCTCATCTGCTACTGCTGCTCCACATGCACCAAAGATTAATGAACCTTGCAGTGTGTGTGTGTGTGTCAATCCTCTCTTCACATACTCTCTCGTACACATACCGTCTGTTCTAAATTCTAAAAAACTGTATTCAAGTAAATTTTATTTTTCTTCAGGCTGTCTGTCACTCTTTCTTGCCCTCTGGACCTAACACTGTTTCCTATGGACACCCAGCTCTGCAAGATGCAGTTAGAGAGCTGTAAGTGAAATAAACACACACACACACACACACAAACTGGTACTCCTGCAATAGGACAAAACTACTAATTTTGTTTTTATTTTAAGAGATGGAAAAAAGGATGGGGTGAAATGTTCATGTAATTTTGTGTGTTTATGTAGTTGGCTATACTACAAAGGATCTTGTTTTCATGTGGCAGTCTGGAGACCCTGTTCAGATGGATGAGATTGCTTTACCACAGTTTGATGTAAAGCAAGAGGACATTAAGTATAGAAACTGCACAAAGTTCTACCCGGGAACAGGTATGGATTGACATATAAATATACACTTTTATTTACATACATATTAAAGGAGGGCAACACAGAAAGAGGACATAGTGTTCAGGACGGCAACAGCTCAAGGATAGCACACACACACACACACACACACGTGCAAGTGAGAAAATGCTGACCTCATACCTCTTTTACACTCCTAATTCAAACTCAAATGAATCAATACCTCTGAGATGTGTAGCTTGGCAGAACCACCTCAGTATTAGAGCCAGAGTCTTACTGTAGCATTAAACACTTGGAATGATCCCGCATTTCTTTTTTAATGAATGTTGTGGTTATGAAGTATCTTGTTAAATGGTAAATGTTCATGCCTGAACACCTTCTGTTCTCTCATCAAGCTCTAAACACCTGATCATTTCTTTGTGTGTGGGAACTGTATGTTCCCATCCACTTCCCTTTTTGTTCCCACACCCTAGCTATGATAGGAATAGCATACTTCATACCACCCATGCTATTTCTGCAGTAACTAATTACATTAGTTAACATGAATTAACAATAAAAAAAATACTTCTAAAACATTTATTAGTCTAAGTTAATGTTAATTTCAACATTTAGTGATACATTATTAAATTCAAAATGGACATCAGCGAACATGAACTTACAATGAACAGTTGTATTTTTTAACTAACATTAACAAAGGTAATTAAAACTGTAACACATTTATTGTTCATTGTTAATTAAAGGTGCCACAGAATGCAAAAATCACTTTTATAAGGTGTTTGAACAGTTGTGTGGCCGCAGTGTGTGAAAACCAACCTATAATGGTAAAAATCCACCCACTCGTTGTTTTATAATCCTAATAAATCATAATCAGTCTCTCCACACTAGCGGTTCCAGATTTCTCACTACTGTGTCATCATAGTCGGGGAAAGTCTCGCCCATTTGTGATGCTCTCTGCCCTGTTAGCATATACACAGCCCTGAGTGAGAAGCAGAGGTCTGCCATTACTGTTTTCTTGCTGTAGCTGCTGGAGGTACAATGTCAGCGCCAAAGAGACATTAAAAGTGTTGTGTGTTGGGATGCACCAACAAACATAGGAGTCTCCACAGACCACTGAGGACACAGTGGTTAAATTTCATTTTCGAAGGAAATGTCCCAGAAAAAAACAGAAAAGTCCTATACATTTGTGCTAACATTTTACGCCGGACTGCCTCACAAATGAGGGTCAGTTCAGCGCTGGAGTTGTGCAAAGATTGCTTCTGAAAGAGGGATCGATACCAGTGCTTCGTGCGCAAACATCCAGACTCCAGACAAAGTAAGCATCAAGCATCATATTTTGTTTTCCAAAAGACTTTCTTGGCTCTCTGTAAGGCTAATGTTGCTAAAGCTACCACTGTCTCTGCCTGTTTTCACTAATGCTGCCTTCAAGTGCTACCAGATAGGAATGTGGTAGTTAAATATTGCATTTGGAAGCAATGTGAGGATCAGTAACACAGTCACCACCAGTTAAACCATAACACCGGTGGTATGGCTGTGAGCATTAGCTCTTGAAGCTCTGCACTCTTCTGAATAGGGAGGCGGGAGCACCAGCTCATTTTCATTTTACATTTATGCATTTAGCAGATGCTTTTATCCAAAGCGACTTACAGTGCATTCAGGCTAACATTTTTTTTTTTTTTTTTACCTAACATGTGTTCCCCTGGGAATCGAACCCACAACCTTCTGCGCTGCTAACGCAATGCTCTAGCGCTGAGCCAAAGGAACATTTAAAGGGGACAAACACAAAAAACAGGGTGTTTTGGCTCATACCCTAAAAGTGGCAATTTCAACAAGCTATAAAAAATTATCTATGGGGTATTTTGAGATAAAACTTCACATACACACTCTGGGGACATCAGAGAACAATTTAAAATATTGGCACCCATCTATGGCACCTTTAATGTTAGTTAATGCATTAACTAACTTGAACTTATAAAACCTTGTAAAGTTACCTTGACATTTGCCACTTTTTTTTTTACATACTATTTCTAGTGTACATATCTAACAGTATGCAAGTATTTCATTCTAAACGTAGCCGGTCTCTTACTTTATTCACAGTTCTTATATATAGCTACAGTATCTATGATGCTGCTGCATTCTGAGCCTGAGGCAAGCTGGCAGAGATGTTAGTGATAATGATACTGTTAATATTCCTATAGACTGTGCACAGCATGTTTGCCATGTGATCTGTGTAGTTATGTTTGTGTTTAGTTTTTGGAGAGTCTTACTGTTGCTGAGATAGAAAAAGCACCAGCAAATTAAGAAAACAACTTCATCAGTTTGACAACACATGCACTGCAAATACTCACGATACAGAAATACGCTGAAAATACTCGCAACACAACGAAATACAGAAATGTACAGTGTGACCAAATACAGAAAAGTATTGCAAGTAGCACCGACCACAATGGAAATGTTTCAAGGGGACACCGAACAACCCTTACGAAAATGAACCATGGTTTTATAGTAATAACCATGTTTTTGGCATATTGATTACTATTTGTATAACCACAGTTGTACAAATACTATATGGTTAAACTATGGTTAGTGTAGCAAAACCATGGTTCATTTGTGGTTACCATGTTTAACTATAGTAACCTTTTTTAATAGTAAAACCATGGTCAAATTTCTTAAGGGAATTTGTAAAAGTAAGTTTACATAACATTCCACAGTTACAGTAATTGTGTATTTTGTCAGCTTATTTAGGCTAATAATATCCAAAAAATCTAAGGAATCATATCATATATGATATAGGATATATGATATAGGATATATGAAATAAACAAAAATCTCACCTTTCAGAGTAAACACTGTTGAGCATGTCTCAACCAGGTTCTTCACTTGTTGCAGTTCCCTTAAACATTTCTGATGGTCTGTGGGTATTTGCAGCATGTTTCTGTATTTGTTTTGTGAGTATTTGCAGTGTGTTTTTTGTAGTACGTCACGTCATGAGTATTTGCAGTGGGTCCATCAGTTTACGTCTTGTGAGGTAAAAAGCAGCAAACCATAGCTTCCAGCTAAAAAGTCCTCTATCCATAATATTGCTTTTTCTAGTAAGAATCAGGAGAGAAATACACACAGAGCAAGCACCTTTTACAGGTGAAAACAGTCCAAAACAGTTCTAAACAAACATCAGTGGATTTTGATGTGAAAGGACCACAGGGAATGCACTTTTTCACTGGAAGAAACGTTATTATGGATTATGGACTTGTATTTTGGCCAGAATTGGAAAAAGTTAAAATGCCTTATTTTATATATGGATTTGTTTCTGAGAAACATGTAGCTTTTCACTTCACAAGTAAATAATTGATGGACTGGTATCATGTTGGTTAATAAACTTATCATGTTCTCACATGATTATTTCAAATGAAAATTTTATATCCACTTAACTAAATGTAGGGGGATATTGTATAGTCAGCGGGTCATTGCAAAATAAATCCCTTAAGGGTGATTACAAAAAAACAACCTATTTTGGAACCTGCTGACTATTATCCCTCATTTCGCCACCCTCATAAACACATACACACAATTGTACCTTTAACATAAAGTATAGCTTTAGAAGTATTGAAGTGCATTTCTCCTGTGTGAATCTATTACATAATACTATATTCACTTCTTATATAAGAGAACAAACAGCATGAGCGTAACTTGCTAACATTACAGACACAGACAGCAGTACCTTCACACACTTTCATATAAATGATCAAACACAGTCTCACCATAAACAAGACAATAAAAAGAGCATCTGTAGCCTGCTCTTAATGATCTCTTTAACTATTGTATTGTAAAATGGACACTCAACGCTTCTTGTCTTTTTTGTTTTTATTTTGTACACTGACAATGGTATCAGCACATGATGTACAAGTCAGAGGTTCAGCCCTTGTTTCTAAATGCACTGTTCTGTTCTTCATTTCTGAGAGTGATGATACTGCTTTAAAATGAACACTCTATAGATTTCCGGTGTGTGTTTCTAAGAGTAATCATGAGTGTCTGAGTGTCTATTATGCAGATGTAATAAATGTTTTACTGAACTGTCATAAATTATCCCACAACTTTGTTTATCTGCATCCTGGTCCTTTAATAAGCATCATTAATTTAAAGGAATAATCCACGCAAAAATGAAAATTTGCTCCCTCTCAGCCAGGTCATTCAGGATGTTTATGAGTTTGTTTTGTCATTGGAACAGATTTGGAGAAATTTAGCATTACACCACTTCCTCACCAATGGATCCTCTGCAGTGAATGGGTGCCGTCAGAATGAGAGACCAAAACAGCTGATAAAAACATCCACAAAGAGGGATAGTGTTAGTCATTTTGTTTAAAATAACAAATGTCATTTCCACCACATTCACACAAAATTATGTATTTTGCTTGATAACATTCTATGGTGGAAATGACAATGTTGGAAACATTTTTGGAATAATATGGCAGAATCCTTTGTCTTACTAATGCTAATTTCATTCCAGGATTTTGAGTATCCTAAAAACACAGAATTGAACTTGAATGTTTTGACTAAATGATATCTTAATTGGAAATGATGTGCAATAAAAAATATTTTGTTCACAAGTGACATTTACAATATCTTGAATTTTCTTCACACATCACAATCATCTCATATTTCATCTCAAGCTTTCCACTGACACTGCTGTCTCCTTGGTAACCAAGTACAGTTACTTAAAAAAGAAATCTGTAAGGAGCAACATTTTTAATTGTTGAGGAAATAATACTCTGCTACATTGTTGTTAAGAAAAAAATATTAAATGATTTACACAATAAGCATTTAAATGGTTTGTTAGTTTCACTCTTTGTTAACATTATTAATGTATTATTTTTATGAGATTTTCATATTTTAATATTTTAATGAAGATATGTGACTAGATAAAACTTCCAAGACATTCATATAATTTTAATGCATTCTCTCTTGTCCCCCCTCTCAACATCTATAGGTTATTATACTTGTGTGGAAGTCATCTTCACTCTCAGGAGGCAGGTGGGCTTTTATATGATGGGTGTTTATGCTCCCACTCTGCTCATTGTTGTCCTATCATGGCTGTCCTTCTGGATCAACCCTGACGCCAGTGCAGCTCGAGTCCCCTTAGGTGAGTCAGTCTTCAAATGAAGCTGTCAGTTAAAACAAAAGAACACCACATGCAGTAGCTGTTATTGGAATTGCAGTGTTGTGTTTGCTGACCCTTATCAGAGTTGCTACAGCTCAGTCTTTCTTGTATTGCCCATTTAATGATTTAATAAGTCATTGGATTTTATGTGTTAATGTGTTAAAATCTGTAGACTTTCCTAATAGCAATTTCTAATAATTAACAAATAATGTTTCTAATACACTACCATTTTTTATATTTTTGATGAAGCCTTTGATAATTATTTAAAAATTAAATTGTTTTAGGATAATTTATTTATAAACATTTCTAAATGAAATATATATGAAACATCTGGACACACAAAAGGTAAAAAATGTTTAAGAAAGAGAGATATCTTTCCACTTACACTGGGAAATTCATCCGTCAGTCATTCCCATCTTTACCCAAAATCCAACCCGTTTTTCCTCTCATCTCTCCATATTCCTCCTCTCATAGGATCCACCTATCCTTCATTCCTTTCTCTCATTTGTTCATCTCTCCATTCCAGGGATGGCTGTTACTCCCAGGTCAGATTTAACATTAAAGCATCATAGTTAATTTTATATCTTGTGGTAAAGTGAGAAGAAACTCAAGATATCTGCTTAAGATCAGGGCACAGTACAGTGATTAATGAAGCTGCAGTATGCAACTACATGAGGAAGTCTTCTTTCTTTCTTTCCTGTCTGTCTCTCTTTAGGTATTCTTTCTGTTCTGTCACTGTCATCCGAGTCTATGTCTCTAGCATCTGAGCTTCCTAAGGTCTCCTATGTGAAAGCCATTGATATCTGGATGATTGCCTGTTTGCTGTATGGTTTTGCCTCTCTTGTGGAGTATGCTGTGGTTCAGGTGTGTATGCACATGTCTGCTGTTGTCTTAAATTGAAACATTTACATTTTCTTGACTCAGGCCATTGCAGAACTACAGATTTAGCTGCTTCAGCACACTGTATGGGTGTTTCACACTTTTAGAAAATAAACTTACTTACAGAGGTGGGTAGAGTACCCAAAAACTGTACTCAAGTAAAAGTAAAAGTACTAGTCTGAATAGTTACTTGAGTAAGAGTAAAAAAGTATCGGATAAAAAAACTACTCAAGTAGTTAGTTACTAGTTACTTTGGGTCATATACTAAATATCTATAGTTTATTTTTATTTAGATATATAGATAAAATGTATATAATATTTGTGTGTGTGTATATGTGTGTGTGTGTGTGTGTGTGTGATATCATCCGTGTGTGTGTGTGTGTGTGTGTGTGTGTGTGTGTGTGTGTGTGGTATGTGTGTGTGTGTGTATATATCAGCCTATACTCCAGTCTTCAGTGTCACATAATCCTTCATCCATCCCAATATGTTGATCTACTATCAATGATGTTCTTTTTAGCTTTCTATGCACTAAATAATCCTAACAAAATGTCACAGGTTCCCAAAAATATTAAGCAGCAAAAATGTTTCCAGCACTGGTAATAAATCAATATATTAGAATTATTGTTTGAGGGGATCATGACTCTGAAAACTGGAGTAACAGCTGATGAAAATTCTGATTTGCACCACTGAAATAAATTATATTTTAAAGTATGCAATATATATGTATAAATAACCTCTGACACAGAGAAAAGTGAAAACTCCTCACATGACCGCTAAGTTACAGAACATCTGAACATCATGTGACACACAGGAGCTACAACAGCATATTGACAAATTATCATTAAGCTCGATATTATTATTATTATTATATCTTGATTCTCACCTTCATAGATTATGTTAGATAATATGCAATGGTCAAAGTAGCCTAATAATGTAATCTATTAACTATGCATAAAAACCTGTCTGTTTACTTAAGTAACAGATATGGGTGTCATGCCATAACATATTTTTATATTTCATATCTTTATATTAAATGTGAATATAACATTGAAAGTTAATGTGATATAAAAACGTTGTAAGTTAGGCTACTAATCTTTCATTGTACAGAAATAGAGCAAAGAACATTTTCACTGACAGTCTAGAGTTCAATCACTCTCAAAAACTCCCATTAAAATCACTGAAACTGCTAAAACTGTGAAATCAATATCTTATTTATAAATTCGTACACACATCTGCACTTTGTTATTTCTGACAAGAGAATTCTCCAGAAAGAGGTATTCAGTCAGCGAGCGAGTGAAGAAAGCACAGGCATTTTAGCAATGCCTCATCGGAACACCTCTGATTGGCCATTGCATTTATAAGCTCAACAGAATCTTGTGTGATTGGTTATAATGAGCAGTGCTGTAAAAACGCGTCTGTCTATGGCTCAGCACCAGCCAGCGAACACAGATCTGAATTTATCAGCTGATGATATGACTCGCTGAACGTTCTCACGCCGGTGTGATTGTATCAAATATAGAAAATATTAATCGGCTATTTTTTGTCTTTTGGAAGCTGCATTCAACTTGGCTCCCCTCTGTTATAAGTTACACGTACAACAAACTAATGTTATAGTGGTATCGTGTACTGTAATTGAGTGTAGCCTAAGTTATACCTGACAGTAGACAGCACACACGGTGTTCATCTAATAAAGATCTTCATCGCTAACAAACAATAGCCTTTGCAGGTTTGCTTTCAATTCAGTGCAGATCCAAAGCCACGTCTTCAACACTCTTGATGTTCTTAAACTTTCTGTTACAACTCTGAGTGAACCATTTCAGACGCTCAGCTTGCGCGGCAGGGAACTGAATGAATCATTCAAACTGATTCACGAACCAATTCACTGGTTAGCCAACTGGTTTGATCAAGACTTTGAACAGAATTGACTCAGAAGAATGAATCATTCGCTAATGGGCATCGCTCATTGCCCAGAGAAAAGTAGACAGCGCGTTTTGAATAAACTGAAGCATTTATGACTTATATTAGATTAAGATAAAGTAATGAGAGGAGCGTCGCCCACAGTAACACAGTAAAAATACAGATTTTTCCCCAAAAATTTACTTGAGTAAGAGTAAAAGTACCCATCTTTAAATATACTCCAAAAGTATTAGTTACCCCAAAAAATTACTTGAGTAAATGTAACGAAGTAAATGTAACTCGTTACTACCCACCTCTCCTTACTTAAAATACATAAATATCTCAGTTTATTTTACTACTAACAATATCCAAAAGTGGAAAAACACTTTTGCCATTATTATTGTTATTTTTGTCATTTTCCGTAATATAAACATTTTCACCACAGTGAAAATTTTATTTACATTTCAGCTACATTCAAAATTATATTTTTTAATAACATTCTGTAGTGACACCGAATTTTGGTGTAAAATGGCAGATTCCTGTCTTTCCGAGGTGTAATTCATAGTTATAGTTTTTATGTATTCTAAAAACACATATAATTAAATGCTATTTTAATACTTTTTGCAGCTTGAATTAATAAAAATAAAATACAAAAATATTAATAAACACAATAATAACCACAAAAAAGTTTTTTAATATAGTTCTTGAAACTGTGGGCTTTAAATGATTATTAAACAGTTTGCCATAGTTTGTAATAAATATCTGCTTATGTAGCAGTATACTGATGTGTTCTCACTCGAGTCTTATATCTCCATGTGTTTTGGGCCACATTGTAAGAATTTCTAACCTGTGTTTGACTTCGAATTTTAAAACTTTATCCCAGAACCCAACATAACTTATATAACTATTCCTTAAATGGGGGAGAAAAACGTTGACGTGTATGGAATCACAGCAATTCTTTGGCTGATGGCGCGGGCACCTCCTCGATGCTCTTATGTCGCCATCCTTATACTGGCGAACGTGCCATCTGCTCCTCAGATTTCTTTGCCTAAAAAGACCTTATGTCGGCAGCGCAAGGAGCTTGGCAGCAGATGCAGCATCTTGTTCCCTACTCAGAGAACATGGTTACGCAAGTAACCCGAGATGTTCTCTTTCATAGGTTCACTCGATGCTGCCATCGAGTACCATCCTGCCGCTACACAAATATCCTCTAGGGCAGGAGTCGGAAACCTTTTTGATCAAAGAGGCAATTTTTTATTTTTGCTCAATGCATATTTTCCAAAAGAGCCAAAGTAAAAAAAAAAAAATATAAAAATATATATATATATATATATATATATATATATATATATATATGTATGTATATATAGATAATACACAAAAATAATATAATAAGACACCAATTTGTAATATCAAGCAGCAAAATGAGCAGTTTTTTACAGCTAAAAATAGCTGGAAGTTGTGTTAGGCAGGTGGAAAATGGCTGCTTCCAGAATCTGGAGATCTCATTATGCAGATCGCTGAAAAAGGGCAGCTTTCTCCAAGCAGGCCTTGAATTTAGGCTGCTCAGAAACCGCTAGTGGAGCTTAGACGACTGGGATTCGTGGGGCTCATCGGGCCAATCAATAGAGAGCTTCTATATGGCCCGCGCCAGCACGTCTACAAGCTCCGAGTAGACCGCAGAAGGCTGCGCTTCGTGGCCGCTAGGTGAGAGAGCGTCAGCTGAAGTAGGCCTGAAATCTTCAGAGTCGGATACCGCGGTGTACAAAACATCCTCTAGCCCGAAGGAAATCATTTCGACCACCTCCGGACTTAGGCATAAATAATCATGCGAGAATTCCACCGGCGAATCTGCGCATGAGAGAGACAAAGGGGCGAGGACCATTTCCTCGATCTAGATAGACTCGAGCTCCACATCCAAACCCCAGGTCGTGTATCATGGAGGTGGCTTCCGGAACGTAATGGGGAAAAACGGATGACTCCTTCTCAAGAACCGCAAGTCTAGTGCGGAGGGTTTTGAGACAGAGGTTTTCACAGAATTTACATTTAGAAGCACCGTAAGCCGCCTCGTGCACATGCGAAAAAACCCAGACACTTAACACACTTACAGGGTGGGTCGTCGCACGCAATGGAGCAAGAACACAGCAGCTGGCAGCGACAAAACTTCCTGGCAATTCACTGCAAGGAGAGCAGAGTTCCATTATCACAGTCGCTGAAGTGCAAAAAAAAAAAAAAAAAAAAAAAAAAGGGAAGTCGTGGCCTAATGGTTACCCAATCCAAATTGCACTCCAGGGTTGTTAGTTCGAGTCTCGGGCCGGCAGGAATTGTAGGTGGGGGGAGTGAATGTACAGCGCTCTCTCCACCCTCAATACCACGACTGAGGTGCCCTTGAGCAAGGCACTGAACCCCCAACTGCTCCCCGGGCGCTGCAGCATAAATGGCTGCCCACTGCTCCGGGTGTGTGTTCACGGTGGTGTGTGTGTTCACTGCTGTGTGTGTGCACTTTGGATGGGTTAAAAGCAGAGCACGAATTCCGAGTATGGGTCACCATACTATGCCACATCACACCACACAACACAACACATAACGTCACGGCAAATGAAGAAAGCTCAATGAAAAACAATCCGAATATCGTGCCAGAAAAACCACAACAGAAGGGCTAAAATGGCCGCTTCATGAAGGCAGAGAAATCTGAAGAGCAGATAGCACATTTGCCAGTAGGGCTTTGTAAAAAATATTGATATCTTGATATTAATCGATTCTCTTTTTTGCGGAACGATATCGATTCTTAAAACCCAAGAATCAATTAATCTAATGAATCTGTTTTCAGTTAATGGACGGAATATTGAAGGGCACTTCCCATCCAATAGATCGCAATAAGCATTGTGCTTTGGTGCTTTTAAAATGAAACAAAGTCTCAGGTTTCAATTTATGTCCATTGTATTGCAGTATTCAAACAAAAAATGCCGTTTTGGTGCTGTTTAATGTGGAGTGACAGATCGCTGTAGCGCCTCAGTTCAACAGATGCAGCAGCGCAAGGCACACGTGAACTAATCATATCCTCCACATTAATACCAGTTTCAGCACAAAATAAACATGAGTCATGACTAAACATCCGAAGGAAAGTTAAAAGAAAGAGTACAACTTTACAATCTGTATCCTGTCTCATGTAATCGCTCAATCAGTGTTTCAGCCGCGCAAATATGTCAATATAAAGACTTGTAAACAATGTCACGTAACGTCACATTTACCTCAGAAAACAAACATATTCGGTGATCATAAACTCATTAGTCAGCCAGAAAAATAAACAGTAGAGAGGGGTATTTTGCTAAATATATGTACCATATAACATATTCATTATAATTTTTATTGTTCTTATTTTTAATTTATGTTTGAATAAATCCATATTTTTTTTATCACAGCCACCATTTAAATTTTTATATTTAAAATATACGAATTGAAGTAGAAATATTATGTAATTGTAACTTTATTATTTTAAAAACTTCATTGTGCAGTTTTAACAGTTGTTTGCTATAGCTCACAAATCAGTCAAATTTAACCTTCAATATTATAGTAATGTAGTACCAAATGACTCATGTATATTTTACAGCATTAGTTGAGAGATTTTTTTTCCTTGAGAAAATTTGGCAAGTAGGCCTACTGTACCTGGTATATTTTCAAAATAATCGATATTGAATCGAATCGAATCAGATTGGTAATCGAATCGAATCGAAAGCATGTGAATGAGAATCGTATCGAATCGTGAAATTTGTGTCAAAACCCAGCCCTATTCGCCAGTATAAGGATGGAGACGTAAGAACGTTGAGGCGGTGCCTGTGACATCAGCCAATGATTTAGTGTGATTCTATACGGGCTTTAGACAATCGGCACACCCAGAGCCCATTCCTATTGCATCATAGCTACGCAGCATCGAGTGAACCTATGAAAGAGAACAGAGACCGCAACAAAAATGCCTTACTAAGGAACAATGAACTCCTCCTGAACTATGAAACAGATATACAGTTCCTGCGGTTAACATTGTCTATCAATCCTGGAAAACTGGGGTATAACACTGCAATTTACATTCTGCAATTACAGAATAATGTATTCCTAATTTTGTGCTGAAAACGCAGAAATATGAAAAGTGTTTGAAAATTACCTGAAATTATTTTGACAATGATTGTGTATGTGAATCAATATATTTTTATATATGAATTCTCTCAAGGAAAAATCAGCAAAGCAGTAATATTTATTTATCTTTTTAAATGCCCAGTTTCTTTTAATTTGAGTGCAATATGATTTCTGTCAGTAGAGACATGTTTGAGCAATCAATATAACAGAGAGAAAAGACTAGAAGTTTGCTACTGTATAAACACTGGGGCTAAAATTATATTAAATTGGACATTTTATTTGAATGTACAGTATTTCTTACTAGGACACTTAAGCTAAACTTAAAAGTGTATGAATTTCATTGCATTAGATACCAAGTGGTGTCTGGATCTGAACTTTAATTATTTTTATAATTACTTAATTACTGTTCACGGTATTATTAAGTTTTCCCCAGGTTCACACTGGTGTAATTGCATAAAGGCTTATCTAAAGCTTATATAAAGACTATCTCTGGTGTAGTCTATTATATTAATATGAGCAGTGTAACAGCCAGAAAGTGTCCAAATATCAAACTTATTTTTGTCAAATGTCTAGCTAAAAATTTACTTTTAAACAAATGCCACTTCATTTGACCTTTTATGTAATGGTATTCGTACAAAATGTGTGGCATAAGAGTGCAAACACATTTGTCTGACCAGTGGAAGATGGGGGAGTGTCATGTCTCTTTATTTAAATTGCACAAGGAAAACATGATGCCTGACATAAAGGGCCTTGCTTTAAAGTATGGCATAATTTTCATAGATTAATGGAATCATGCAACATTTTACTATTCATATTGTTGTTCAGTATTTTCTTATGATGTTCTTTGGTTTTCAGAGGTCATAAGGGAGCATTTGCATTGCACGAATTTGCTCTTTCTGTGTGCTGTGTCCCAGGTGATGCTAAACAGTCCCAAGCGCATTGAGGAAGAGAAGATAAAAATGGCTCAGAAAGAAAAAGAAAGAGAAAAAGAGAACAAGACACCAGCTAAAACTAACAGTGCCAATGGCACTGGTGGGACACCTATACATGTCAGCACACTACAGGTCAGTGTGTGTATGCACGTGTATTCCTTTAAGTAAGATGGATGTGTGCATTCATGTGTTTTGTCTTTATGAAGAAAAAATGTGTGTATTTATTATATGTACTTGTTTGTGGGTGACTGTTCTCTCTATGTAGGATGTGTATGTGTGTGTGTGTGTGTGTGTGTGTGTGTGTGTGTGTGTGTGTGTGTGTGTGTTAATGGGTATATGGGGAGATGAAATGGCTGTAATTGAGTCTACTGCTCTGAGTATGCTCAGTGGAACATGGGTGCAGAGAAGAGCAGAGGAATCTGGGGGCCTGAGAGTAATGTAACCAGACAGCACCAAGGCCTGAAGCTATGACAGAGCAGCACAGGGGTTCACAAGTGTGTGTGTGTACTTGCATGTGTGTATGTGTGAGGGGGAGAGGTCATATTACAAACAATATTTAAGGAAAATGTCTTGCGAGGATAACTGCAATGGCTTCCATGGAGACTGACGTTCATGAGAAACTGGTCACCTTTGGAATAAAATATAGGGCTCCAATCATACATTTATCATTTAGCAGTTAACTGACCGAACTGACAAAACAATTCTTGTGGAGACAGGTTTTAACTTGTTATTTACTTTGTTAGATTAACACAGTAACACAAAGATAGAGATAGATTTTCTTGTATGTATTTCATTATTTTTATAGATAGATAGATAGATAGATAGATAGATAGATAGATAGATAGATAGATAGATAGATAGATAGATTTTCTTGTATGTATTTGATTATTTTTTGTGTGGTTTATGTTTGTGTAGGTTGTGGAAAACCGCTGTAAGAAGGTGTGTACTTCAAAATCTGATCTGCGCTCAAATGATTTCAGCATTGTCGGTTCTCTCCCACGAGATTTCGAACTCTCAAACTTCGACTGTTATGGCAAGCCCATTGAGGTCACAGATGCTGCCGGCAAATCACAGAACAAGAACAACAAGAAGCCGCCACCTCCAAAACCCGTCATCCCGTCTGCTGCTAAACAGGTTGATCTCTATGCTCGAGCTCTGTTCCCTTTCACCTTTCTTTTCTTCAATGTTATTTACTGGTCTGTCTACCTGTGACCATGACAGAGTGTAACCGTGCATTCACACCGTAGCATTTTCTGACCACATTAGTTCATTAGTTAGAAAATCACATTTCTAAAATAGATTCTTAGTTATGTGCAGTTTGACTAAGTTAGCACTTAACCATGCACTTAACCATGAACACAAAAACACATCACACGGCTTTTATTGGTTTATTTCGTTAGTAAACATGTAACTATAATTAAGTTCTTTTTGTCTATCAATTTTTACTATGAGTTTAACTTAATCGTTACTTGTGGTCATGCTTGTTTCCTTTAAATACAAGACCAAGTCTAAGATCGTCATAGAGTCGATGAATCTTTCTACAGCATTGTTGGCAGGGCGGCCAGAGGTAATTTTGACGCTCTCGCCGGTGGCGGTGTGAACGCACGGTAAGTGTGTGTGTGTGTGTGCTTTTATGTTGATGAGGGTGATAATA